>NC_079217.1:15909792-16209792 GCF_029633865.1 Lampris incognitus | reverse complement strand
TGGTCATGTGTGAATTTTCTGCAGCCTTGTTGACAGAGTCTCTTTGTTGCGTGTGATGGTGCAATGGCCAATTGACTAAGACAAAACATCACCCACTGAGTGTGTTAAGCAAAGCATCATGCTGAAACCTGTTCCTGTGCATGATATATATCTAGCTATTGTGTGCGTCTGAAGTCAGTTTCTGTTGGGCCTTAACAGAAACCTACAATTTTAATGAAACACATTTTCTTTGGTACAATATATTGGCTGAATTCAACTGTCCCTTCAAATTTACCTTTGTGTGCTCTTCGAAGTCTACCCAGTAGATATTTTCTGACAGCTCTCTGAGGAAAAATCTCACACAGTGATCAATGCAATAAAACTGGTTCCCGGCATAAAGCTTTTGTTGACACACCATATGATATATTGATGATATTGGAACTCCTACTTTAGGGCAGAGTAAGTGTCTATTTTATTTGGTATAACAAAGATATACCATAGAACCATTACGATTGTGAGTCAATTGTTTTTGTTGTTGAAAAAATAACTTGAATGGGTAAAACTGTAAAATTGGGGAGTTGAATTTGAGATAGCAGTGTCTGCTTAACATGTGCCAAAACTTCAGGGGGAGATGCAGAAGTGTACTTCTGGTGAGCAAACTGCATTGGTTAGGTTTCAGGCGATAATGACAACACAATTCCATAGGTTCTCAGTGTCTCACACCATGTGAACACTGAATCGTGACGACAAAAGAACTTGGTCAGGCAAGCATGAAACACAAGTAGTAGAATTAAGTTACAGGTCCCTCTGTGACATATTTTGTCACTTGGGTGCTCTCTGTATGCACTGGATAAAGATTCCTTAAAAAATTTCCCCCTTGCAATAATGATCAGAAAACAAACCCTATTCCAAATATGACATGTCAAAATCCTCAGTACATACACAATGATGGCGCAATAGGTCAATTGATTGGACATGATGCAGGCAATCTGTATAATTATATAGCCACGCTCGTGACTATATATCAATGATAGTCCACACCAGCACACACAAAGATGTGTGTGTGTGTGTGTGTGTGTGTGTGTGTGTGTGTGTGTGTGTGTGTGTGTGTGTGTGTGTGTGTGTGTGTGTGTGTGTGTGTGTGTGTGTGTGTGTATATATATATACTAGAAGAACCCCGCTACAATGTAGCGGTTTGGTTATCCACCCGTCTAAATCTCCCTCCTCTTCATCCTGCCAGCTAACCGCCTTCCCCCTGCCCCTAACCCCCCCACTCCAACTCTCTCCCCCCAAATGCTCAGAATCATCTGAAATGCCGAGAAAAGTAGTTTTTAGCCATTTTTAGAAAATGCATAATTATGCATAATTATTATAATTATTTTAATCTTCTGCTATTTTTCTGGTCCTCTCTGGAACAATGCCTACCACCTCCAAGAAAAATTAGGATCATAAGTGCATTTTTGCAAAAATGCATATTTTGCATAGTGCCAAAACATTTGTCCCAGAAATTTTTTTTATATAGGTGAAAAAAATCAAAGATGCTCAGAATCATCTGAAATGCCGAGAAAATGGGTTTTTAGCCATTTTTTGAAAAATTCATATTTTGCATATTTATGCACAATTATGCATAATTTTAATTGTCTGGGATTTTTCCCGTACTCTCTGGAACAATATCTACCACCTCCAAAAAGAAATAGGATCATAAGTGCTTCAGTTTTCGGTCCCGCTATCTACACTAACTAACACACACACACACTAACACCACACACACACACATTCCGAAAATATATGAGTAGATATATAGCGGTTTTTTTCTTTTTCAGAAACCGTCAATTGTGTTGATAAAAGTGCTCAAGTAATGAGGAGCGGAATATCATTAGAGATGTAGAAAAAAAAACTTTTAATACATAGCAGTACAAACTTGTTTCGTGCATCGCACACTCATCAGGTTTAGCAGCTGATGAGTGCGCGACGCACGAAACAAGCTTATACTGCATTGTATTAAAAGTTTTTTTCACCTATATCTCTATTGATATATATACGTATATATACATATATATATGTGTGTGTGTGTGTGTGTGTGTGTGTGTGTGTGTGTGTATATATGTACACATATATACATATGGGTACAATTCACCATAATTGGTAGACATGGACCCTTTAAGAAAGGGTTTCCGGGTTGAGAGGGTGGAGCAAGGACTAGGATGGTTGAAGTAGTGCCATATTTCTTGGGATATGGGAAACCCGGACCGCCCCAGCTGATTTCAGAGACACAAACATCATTACCATGTTAAAAAAAAAGGGGGACCGAGGAGTGTGCAGCAATTACAGAGGAATTTCCCTCCTCTCAACAGCTAGGAAAATTCTGCCACGGATCTTTCTGAATCGTCTCACCACCCTGGCCTAAGAAGTTCTCCCCGAATCCCAAAGTGGTTTTCAATCCCACAGAGGGACCACCGATATGATCTTTGTGGCATGACAGCTCATGGAGAAGGCAAGAGAACAACAGAAGACAATGTTTTTCATCTTTTTCGACCTCAAGAAAGCGTTTGATTCTTTTCCGAGAGCCATTTTGTGGGACGTGCTATCCAAATTTGGATGCCCTAACCACTTCATCCAGATGATTCGCGCCCTCCATGATAACATGAAAGGCAGTGTCTGTTTCCGTGGAACCCTTTCCGAGCCTTTCTCCATGGATTGTGGAGTAAAGCAAGGCTGTGTTCTAGCGCCTACGTTATTTTCCATGTACCTTGCTGCTCTCTTGCAGAAGACAGATCGGTCACTCGACGGTAAAGTCAACATCCATTACCGCTTTGATGGCAGTCTGTTCAATCTCCAGCGCTTGAAATCTAAGAACAAGACGTCCACCAACGTCATCATCGAGCTTCACTATGCCGATGATAATGCTGCTCCTGCCATGACTCCAGAAGGTCTTCAGTTGATCACCAATTCCTTTGTTCAGGCCTACGAAACGTTTGGTTTTTCTGTGAACATCAAGAAAACCAAAACGCTTGCTGTTGTGCTTCAGGATACTCCAGGAGTTCCACTTCAAAACACCATCCATGGCCAATCTATAGAACAAGTTCAATCCTTTCAGTACCTTGGACGTATCCTCAAAGAAACGTGTAGTCTAGAACTGGATATCACCAACAGACTGAAAGCTGCTCACACTGCCTCTAGCCTACTTTCTCACTGTGTTTTCTATGATTGTGATCTCAAGACATCAACCAAAAGCCTGGTTTACCGTGCAGTGGTTCTTTCAACCCTCCTGTATGGCTGTGAAGCCTCGACCCTCTACAAGTTTAGTGGCCTTGCCTTTCAGGGCCTCATACCTTTATCCCCCGAGCTACTCAGCTCATGCGACCCCTGTATGAGACTCTGAAAGGCAAGGCCACCAAACACACTGTGGACTGATCTGCGGAGAGGGACAAGGCATTTGTGGACACTTAAGGCTGCTCTGGCTGACGCAACAATGCTGGCTCGCCCATCACCCAAGACTCTGATCGCCATTACTACAGACGCTTCGGACTACACAGTTGGGATGGTGCACGCATGAGCAGTGGGTGAACGGCCCTTAGCAGCTGCTCGCTTTCTTCAGCCGACAGTTACGCCCCAGTGAATGGAAGTATAGCACCTTCGATCGGGAGCTCCTCACTCTCTACCTCGCCATTCAACACTTCCGTTCCCCGCTGGAGGCCCACCAGTTCATGGCATTTGTGGACCACAAACCACTGATGTTCGCCATGGCCATGGTGGCTGAGCCATGGTCCGCCCACCAGCAACGACAGCTCTCCTTCATCTCGGAGTTCACCATGGACATACAGCATGTTGCTTGCAAAACCAACCGCGTTGCCGACTGCGTGTCCTGGGCCATTGCAGGGACCGTCCACTTGGGTCTTGATGAGCCTGCGTGGCAGCTGACCAGGCTGCCAACCCAGACATGCAGGACAGCTGTCATAGGGCTGAAGTTAGAGGACGTGGTTTTCGACGACACTGGCACCATGGTCCTGTACAACGTCTCCATGGTCGGCCCTGGCCCGTCATTCCCACTGGCTGGAGGCGAAGTGTTTTCGACGCTGTCCATGGCCTCTCCCACCCTGGCAAAAAACCATCTCAAAGACTAGTGACAGCCAAGTTCATCTGGCACGGGCTCAAAAAAGATGTGAGAGACTGGGCTGACACCTGCGTGGAGTGTCAGTGCTCTAAAGTGCACCGCCACACCAGAGTCCCCCTGGCACAATTCCCGGTGCCCGAAAGGAGGTTCAACCACATAAACATGGACCTAGTGGGCCCCCTGCCCCCCACCAACAGTTTTACTTACCTCCTCACCGTGGTGGACAGGACCACTCGATGGCCAAAAGCTGTCCCACTGTCATGGACGACATCCACCGGCATAACCTGGGCGTTCATCGAGACCCGGGTCACCCGGTTTGGCACCCCATCTGACCTCTCCTCGGACCAAGGCTCACAGTTTGCATCTGAGCTCTGGAATGCAGTCGCAGAGAGCATAGGGGTGAAGCTCCACCGCACCACCGCATACCACCCGCAGGCCAATGGGTTGTGTGAGCAGTTTCGTCGCTCTATGAAGGCCACTCTTCAAGTCAGCCTCAAGGATAGCAGCTGGGTCAACAGGCTCCCGTGGGTTATGCTGGGCCTCAGGACCACCCCTAAGGAGGACCTTCAGTCCTTGTCCACTGAACGGGTTTATGAACAGCCGCTGCGGGTCCCAGGAGATTTCATCCCCAACACAACAGCCCCCTGGTCTGCAGCCCATCAACGGACCACACTCCTGGATAATGCCAGAGCTTTCACACTGGTTCCCACTTCGCAACACGGCCTCCCACAGTCTCACATCCCCCCGAGTCTGCAGTTGGCATAATATGTTTTCATCTGCCACGACGCCCACCATGGATCCCAGCAGTGTCCGTACGACGGGCCGTTCCTCATCCTGGAAACCAGGAACAAGCACTTTGTTGTGGAAGTCGGCAACAAGTGCATTTCAGTAGATCGCCTCAAACCAACTCACCTGGACTTGGACCAACCTGTTGGACTTGCCCAGCCCCCAAGGCAGGGGAGCCCTCCTACCCTGCCCCACCCCCCAACAAGGCCCCTAAGGTTCCTCCACCACCCGCCCTACCCCCACACCACCGTAGGGTCCTTAAGGCCCCTCCTGTAAGCACCCCGACCTCCGCACCTGCAGCTGGGCTATCCACCCCCCTCGTTGACTTTTTTATTAAGGTGAATTCTGGGGAGACGTATGTAGTGGACTATATGAGCACAATTCACCATAATTGGTAGACACAGGCCCTTTAAGAAAGGCTTTCCGGGTTGAGAAGGCGGAGCAAGGACTACGATGGTTGGAGCAGCGCCATGTTGCTCAGATAGGGATTTTGTATTGAAGAATAAATGACACACGAACGCGTGTGTCATTTATTCTTCTCATAGTCATTCATTTAGTCTCTCATAGTCAATGAGAGAAATTGTCCGTCTCTACTTTCCTGCAATTTGCACAATATATATAATGAAAATATGCACTTTAATATGTACAATGGAAATAAAATTTGCCACACCTCTATATATACATATACTGTACATCCTACTCTACAATTAAAGTATACATCTCATTGGGATAGTGATTAATATATTCAGTGTGTAATTCACTATGGTAATATTGTATTTGTGACACAACAGTATTTTATGTAGAAAAATAGAAATGAGGGCTAAAACATTAAGCATTGGCTTAAACGCTGCAACCTTCCACCTATTGAATGAATGTTCAAGCACAGTCGAACGATCCCACATTCAGAGAGGTTGTCCTCGCTCCGGACTCAAACGTCCATGCGCGCCCCCAAGCGGTGGGGGCGCGCATGGACGTTACCTACTGAGAAATCGCCTACTGAGAAACGACCACCCTTTCCGTGGGCTCGCCCTTCTTCAGATGAGGTTTTGCTTCCACCTGGTGGTTTTGTAAAACGTGCGCGCTTGTGTGCAATCGTAGAGGGTGTTTCGTCACAGGCTCTCGCTGGGTCGCTGAGGCGAAGAATGAAACGTGATCTTCGGTATTATTACATTGCAGATGTTTTATCAGCATCTGATAGGACAAGTTATATAACTTTTCTTGAAGAAAACTATATGCTACAATTTGCTGACTGATATGACGAATGCTACAGAAAGTGTCTTTTTAAATGGACGCACTCATCTGCCGATCAGCACTCAATTCTTTGAATTTGTGTTAGTTTACTTCAGTGCTCTTCTAGTATACTGCTTTTAAGCCGGACATAAGTAAGTGTAATACTGTTTGATTATTGCTGTCTTAGAAAAAGATCGGTTTGAGGAAAGTGTATCTAAACTTTACTCGCACTTTTAGACGTATTGTTGAATACGTAATACTGTTACAAAAGGTAGTAACAATGATATAGGCTGATAATTGGACTTGAAATGAAAAGTTGGGTCCATAGATGCTTCTTCGCACGTTGAAAATTAGCTTACCCAAGTGCACTTGGGGTTTAATAGAATAACGGAATGCTTCTAAGGTTAGCATACTTCCAATATTGTTTGAGTCAACTCCAAGTATCCTGAAAGTACACAGATGCTCTGTATATAAACACGCTTAACAGCTTACTCTGAAGCGTACTTGTAAAAAACAAATATTGCTCTCTCTTAGTATTTGTTTAAGTCAACTAAAAGTATACGTTTCAGTCCAAACAGGTTTACTGGTTGTGCACCTTTAGCTAACTTTAAGTACACTTAAACTGGGCCAGTTTAGTCCCAAAGAGTAACACAGTAGTATAGTTATAAGTACATTTTTAGTTGCAGTTTTTGTATTTGAGTACATTTCAGATAGTAAACTTAAATTATACCATTTTTCCGTGGGAGGGGGTACATTTCTCTCTCTCTCTCTCTCTCTCTCTCTCTCTCTCTCTCTCTCTCTCTCTCTCTCTCTCTCTCTCTCTCACACACACACACACACACACACACACACACACACACACAAATAACTGCCCGGCAACAGCAACAATGAAGGCTATACAGGTGGTAATTTGTATAAATGTGGTGGGCCTTATATTCCTTGCCAAGATGGTTTTGCTCCTCCTCCTCCTCCCCCCCCCCCGGGGGGGGGCTGGGAAGGCCAGCTGTGCGGAATGAGCTCTGTGCTGTGTTTATGGAAAAAGTTACGGTGGAGCAGAGGTGTTGCTGGTGTCGTTTCTACTTAACCGTATTGAGTGATTCCAAACGTAACACAAAGTTTATTGCGAGCCTAACATTGTGCAGGCCTCACAGTAGGACTTCGAGTAAATAAACAATGTTCACGTACTTGCTTAGTGTGTCCACACTCTGACACGCGATATCAAGACGTCATGGCCACTGTTTGTGATTCGCTTCCTGGAGTAAGATGACACTGTCTCTGCTCCTCCTGGATTCTGTGGTTCTCTTAAAACAGGCCACCACCCACACCGCACCCTCTTCACCACTCCCCCCCTTCACTCACATTCGAGACACACTTTCAAGCAGGCTGAGTGGGCAACACGCTACAAGTAGCTGGAGAAGACGAATCCCAGTCATATTGGAATGAACTGTTTCAGGGAGCCCTTGCAAACCTTCTTATTCGGGCGTAGGTGGTCAAAAACGTGAGGGAAGCTACCCCTGTTGGGAACATTCTGTGCAAGAAGCAAAAAAAAAAAAAAAAAAGGAAAGAGGAGGAGAGACCAAATCCCTCTTCTTGAACCCTGCATCTACCCGGAGGAGATCAGTCCCATCATACGGACCACGGAAAGCGAGGGGAGTTGTGGACGGATAGGAGCGTGGAAAAGTCCGCAAGGGGAAAGGACGAGTGGCAGAGGCTGAAAATCAAACAGAGTGCGCTAAAAAAGAAAAGGGGAGGAGATGATGGAGGCCCTGCTTCCTGTGCTGCAGAGAAACCCCGGCCCTTCAGTTCTGGTCTGTTCTCTCCTATTCAGGGTGGTCCACCGGCTCCTTCAGAACCTTCCTGTGCCCAAGCTTGTGCAACAGGATGAGTTTCGGTCTTGGAAGTGGAGAAACCTCTCAGTCTCCCTGGTTCACTCCCTGCTCACTGGGACATGGGCTGTGACATGGTAAGTCCCCACACTGGGACACCATTGTTCATTCACGGCCGATCCACATGATATGTTATGTAGGGGGGTGTGGAGCAGTAACACTCTGTGGCAGCCAGGCAGTAGAGGGAAGAGCAGTGTGTTCGGACAGGGAGAGAGATGGGAGAGACAATGGCATTTTTAAGTGGGGAGGGAAATACCACCGTACGACCCACACAAAGCCCCTCTCGGCATTTTCCTTGCTGACCTCTTTGCAATGATGTGGTGTGTGTCGTTAGAGTGGGAAGGGTGGGGGGAAAATCCTTTTGACAGTTGTAGTTAAACCTCTGATTCAAACAAATAACAACCAGGGTTACTCAGACACTCAGCAGATCTGAATAACTGGAAAAACCTGCTGACTCGAGCGCTGTTGTGAAAGTATTCAGAATCAGAATTATCCTTAACACCAAGTGCAACCTGCAGCCCAGCGTTCTGGCCTGCAGGTTTCATGGGGTGGAGATAAAGCTGTTGATTCACTTTTAATATTCGCAAATTTTAATTGGGATCGGCACATATCCATAAGGCCGGTGTTTGTTTTGTCACGCTTCCTTAGCCGTAAAGAGGGCCTGCTGTCTCTCGGTGGAAACAGTCTGTACACTGCTTTACAAATTTGCTGATCATAAACAAAAGGACTTGGCTATTTATTAACGTTCATTCATTCATTCATTTGTCATTTGTACAGGGAGGCGCCACGCAGGGCGCCTTTTCTTTTGTGGGCGTGCAATTTTTACAAGGCAACAACAAAAAAGTGACAGAATGTTCTCGCATGAATTGGTCAGTTCAAATGTACAGACTCAGAATCAAAATTTGTTTTTGTTTGCAAAGTAAAGTGAATCATATTAGTATTCTGATTCTGAATTCGGCTTAGTGGGTTGTTCACACAGCGCACATGTATATAACGTCACACATAGACAAAATAAATTGTTAAAAAGTGGAGATAGTGATTCTCTACTGTCCAACATCCAAAAATATTTTAGATTCACAATGTCCTCCCTGTGTTATTCCTGCAACAGAACAGGAGTAAAGGCAGTACTGATATTGCCTTTAAGTACTACTGCAAGCGCAGATAAAACAACATGCAGGAACTACTAGAAGTATTACTCATGCAACAGGGAGAGGCTTTTATCACACAAGGTTTTAAGAATCCAGGATACCTGATATTAATGTCTCTGCTTAGTCAGGGTTTTCTCCCCAGGAGTGAGCCAATGTATGTCTAAGTGAGAGGAATTGAGACCCATCTATTGATAACATGTGTCCCTCTCCAGTGTGGCGGTTTGGCCAGAGATGTTGCACGATATCCACTCTTACTACACGCCTCTGTCCTACCTGCTGGTCTGCATCTCATCAGGTCAGTAGCAACATCGTTTCAGACAATACTGCATACTAGAGAGACAACATAGAAATTAGCCATTGTCGGCGACCTAAAGTAAGGCTGAAGATGAGCTACGTTTGCTGGCGTGCAACATCCTGTTTTAGTGAGTGCAAAAAATAATGTTATCTTCACTGAACCTCAGAAAGACACAAGACCGGTTGATTTTAATTTAGTTAAAGTGTGCTGTGACGTAACCAAGAATCTTGCAAGTGGATACCAAGTACACAAGTACACACAGTTATAGCGTCACATTGACCAGCCTGCATTGGATGAAAAATAACCTTTATTCCAGAGTTTCAAGCAAATGTGGAAAATGTGGGAGTGGCGCTGGGCGACGACGGTGTCATTTGTTGCATCCTTGCATGGAACAGTTTCTATCAGAGGTGAAACACTGCCACTTTACAGTAGTTGCCCATTTTTAGAGGGAAAATCTTCCCATTTTACCTAATCCACACAAATGGGTAATGGGTGGCATGTCTATAAATAACTATGGCTTTAAGACTGTGTGGTCTGGTCTGGCTGCTGGGCTGACTGTGGTCGAAAGATGTTGTCGAGTCTCACGTGCGTCTGTGTGTAACCATGAAGATGCAAATCAGTAGAGATCTACCCTAACGACCACACACAATTTCTAACTCCACTGAGACCAACCACATCAGGAGTTCATGCCATCATCAACAAAAGCACAGTTATCAGTTTAACAGTACCGTCTGTTTAGTACGAAAGCGAGTGAGTGGCACAAAACGACTACAGCTTAATCGGGTTTACACGGTATGCAAACTATGGCTCTGGCGTGCTGACTGGCAAGCTGTTGAGATTAATTCTTTAAAATGTGGACAAGTTGGTGGCCCTGATCAAAAGATTGTCACAGAAATGTCACAATGAAAAGATAAACTTTTATTTATTTGCAACAACTTTGTAAGCTTCCCTTGAAATGCAAGTTCAGGGGAGTTGTCGTTAATGATATGCAATTTACACCAAGTTAATTAATGAGTAGTTAATCAACAGCAAGCTATGTGCTGTGAGCAGATAGTATCAGTGTGATCCAGTGAATTAAATAAACTAAAGGAGCTTCACTGATCGAGACTGTAATTTGTTTTTGTTTTTGAAAACTTTATCTTCCGATTTTCAAGTCTTTTGGAAAGGTATACAAGACACACAAACAAAAAAAAAACATGTAGGAACCCCCCCCCCAAGGCTCAAGGAAGGAAAAAAAAGGGCAATGCAGAAATTTCTTATTCCAATTCCACATAATAACCATGTTTTTGAAGGCATTATAAAGTTGTACACATATATCTATAAATATTGTCCTTACAACCAGGTAAAAAAAAAGTACATTCAATAAAAGGGAAAACCTTCAATAAAGTCTATGAAAGGACTCCAGGTCAAAGTAAAGTTTTTGCTGGTTTTACATATTTTATATCGGAGCTTTTCTAAAGGTAGAAAGGACAGCACCTCCCTTAACCACTGCAAAAATGATGGAGCTTTATTCAACTTCCAGCTAAAAAGAATAAGTCTGCGAGCTAGCAATGAAGCTAGCATTTGCCTGCAAAGTTGTGACTTTACAGTTAGGGGTGATATTCCAAAAATGGCTGTGTGAAAATCAGGGGTTATGGTCTGTTTACAGATATGTGAGAATACATTAAATGTATGTCCCCAATAACTGTTGAGAGAGGGGCATGCCCAGAACATGTGTCCCACTGAGGCTGGACTATGGCTGCACCTCGGACACCCAGGGTCTGTGGTGGGAAAGATTCTGGCAAGCTTGCCCCCTGAGTAGTGAAGACGGTGAAGCACCTTGAATTGAATTAAACCATGTCGTATACACAATGAGGAAGTGTGTATACGAGTTAAGCTGTCCCGCCATGCCTCTTCAGAAAGCTCTACACCCAAATCTCTCTCCCATGCAGTTTTTGTTTTGTCCCAGGACATCTGTCTTAATCCCTGTATCAGTGTGTAAATTATAGAAACCCATTTTTTCCCAAAGGGATCCATCTCTAGAATAGCATCTAATAGGCTCCTGGGTGGCTGATACGGAAATGAGGGAAACACTTTCTTGGCAAAACTACAGATTTGAAGGTATCTAAAAAAAATGGGATGTGGGTATGTTGTGGTCTTTGGTAAGTGTTTCAAATGAGGTGAATGTTCAGTCTTTAAATAGCTCACAGAAAAACACCAGTCCATTTCTATGCCAATGTTGAAATGCCTTATCTAACACAGATGACAAGCAGAATCCATTATTTGCTACTGGAAAAAGCCCGCTAGCATACTTTAATCCAAAATGCCTCCTAAACTGTAGCCATATCCTAAGTGAAGCTTTAACCACCGGGTTTGTTATTTGCATGTTACGATTATGTGGTAGTGGAGAGGTGAATATCGGTAAAGGATTGGATAAGAGTTCCATGTGAACCCAATCTGTACCCTGTTGATTCTTATATGTAAATGCCCAATGTAAAAGTTTTACAATGTCCGCAGCCCAGTAGTAACAAATAAAGTTAGGCAAGCCTAATCCCCCTGTCTCCTTAGGGACCTCCAAGTACATTTTCTTCATTTTGGGGTTTGAATTGTTCCAGATGAATGATGAAATTAATCTATCTAATTGTTGAAAAGTTGTCTTGGGTATGAATATGGGAATCATTTGAAAAAGATAGAGAAATCTGGGTAAGACTGTCATTTTAACTATATTAATGCAACCCGCTAATGAAATTGGTAGCGTTGACCAGTTTTTAAAATCGTGTTTTGTTCATTCTATTAGTGTTTGATTGGTGACTTTGATTCCTAAATATGTAAATACATTGTGTTCAAGTTTAAATAGAAAGCTAGAGTAGTCTCTATCAGTGTGGTTAATTGGCAAAAGCAAGCTCTTTGAATAGTTTATCTTATAACCTGACAGGCGACCAAAGTTGTCTAGGGTAAGTAATAGTCTTGGTATGGATTCTATTCGGTTGGATACAACAGGTCATCTGCATAAAGTGATACCTTATGCAATTTACCACCTCATGAGATACCTTTAATGCCATCCTCTGCCCTAAGAGCTATAGCGAGTGGCTCAATTGCCAAATTGAACAGGTAAGGAGAGAGGCGGCAGCCCTGTCTGCAGCCCCTATGGAGTGAAAAATAATCAGAAAAAATATCCGTCTGCACTGCGGCTGTCGGTGAGCAATATAATATTTTAACCCATGCTAGGAATGATGAACCAAAGCCAAACCTTTCTCGAACAGCGAAGAGATATTGCCTTTCGATGTGGTGAAATGCCTTCTCAGCATCTAAAGAAATCACTACTTCTGTCTGTTCTACAGAATATGGTGTGTACAGTACATTAAATAGGTGGCGCGTGTTATAGAACGACTGCCTGCCTGGTATAAAACCAGTTTGATCAGGGTTAACAACCGTTGGGACTACAGTTTCAATATGGGTGGCCAAGATTTTTGTAAGGATTTTGTAGCCACATTTCAACAAGCTTAAGATAGGAGCCACACAGTAGGGGATCTTTGTCTTTTTTAAGTAATACTGATATGATTGCCTGCATCATCGTTTGGGGGTAATTTCTGTGGTTAAAAATTTCCTGATACAACAGGTTAAGTATCGGTGCCAGCTTGGTAGCAAATTCTTTACACATTTCAATTGCGAAACCATCGGGACCCGGTGCATTGTTGCTCGGCATGGATTTAATTGCTTGTATCACTTCCTCTGTTGATATCTCTCTGTCTATCTGTTCTCTGTCCTCAAGGGCAATTTTTGGTATGGTCAGACCATCTAAAAAAGTGAAAATATGCGACAAGTTGCTGGGCGGTTTCGAACTATAAAGGGTAATATAAAATTGTTTAAACTGGTTGTTGATGGTGTCAGGGTTGGTTGTCTTTACCCCAGCTGCTGTGCAAATTTCAGGAATAGTGTTAGCGGCTGTGGACTGTCTAACCTGATGGGCTAAGAGCTTTCCAGCTTTCTCTCCATGTTCATAAAATGTCTGTTTTGATTTAAAGAATAATTGTTCTATTTGTTTAATGGAGAGATTGTCGAATTCTGTTTTTAATCATTTTTTCTTATAAAGCTCAGCTGTTGGGGAATCAGCATATGAACGGTCCACTTCCACTCTACTATGGGACAGTTCTATTAGACGTTGTTTATGTTTCTTTCTCTCATGTGCTGTAATTTGTTTTGGGTTTTTTTTCACTGTTCACAGGGTACTTTGTGCAAGATGCGGGTGACATTATACTAACTGGACATGCAATGGGATCATGGGAATTCTTACTTCATCATGCAATGGTAAGATAATTTGCCGCGGCCATATTTTCATTACATTAACATCTTGGTTTGCCTGCATTTCTGATATAGATATCATATCACATGTAAGAGCCGCTATGCAGTTAAGGCACTATACAAAGCTGTCTCAATGAAATTATAATGAGGACATTTTGAAGACAAAACACGTTTTATGTATTGTATTAGTGCGCGTGAGTCAGACGGAGAGCAAGCTAGAGAGAAAGAAAGAGAACGAGTGAGGGAGGGAGAAAGAGAGCGAGTGAGGGAGGGAGAAAGAGAGCGAGTGAGGGAGGGAGATAGGGACGTATCTAAAGGAAACAACACAGACTGTTTGTGCTGCCAGATGTGAGCCAAATGCAGTGCCTGGTGCCACTGAGCTGATTATCATTATGAGGTTTTTCTCGAAGGCATCAGGTGAAGCAACGCTTCACAAAAATAAACAACAACATGCATATTACATAAAAGATATTTCTTACTGTCAAAGTGTTATCACAATAGCTATTTCCTCTGTGAAGCCGAAAAGAGGCGTTGTTAAAAAAACAACAACAACAACACGCCCGACATTTTGTTGTGCAACACAGCACCACCCTCAGATTATCAGAAGAAACTTCAGTCTCTGCTTCACTAGCTAATGTCTTTCTGATAATGACTGTCTGAAACGACTATCCATCCATCCATCCATTATCCAAACCGCTTATCCTGCTCTCAGGGTCGCGGGGATGCTGGAGCCTATCCCAGCAGTTATTGGGCGGCAGGCGGGGAGACACCGTGGACAGGCCGCCAGGCCATCACAGGGCCCACACACACACACACACACACACACACACACACACACACACACACACACATTCACACCTAGGGACAATTTAGTATGGCTGATTAACCTGAACTACACATCTATATTAATAAAAATATACATTTACACTACCATTCTGATGTGATGTGATGGGATTGGGTTCTAGTTTTCTCCACACGTCTGACACCGACTGAACTTAACTGCTCATCGAGTAAACAGTGGAGAACTGCATGGTATCCAGTCATTTTCTGAGGTTAGATACAAGCCTCCTCCAAATGTGGTATTAAATTCCAATGCGAATGGTCCAACAAACAACCTGCATTTAAAAGCAATGACTAAAAAGTTATGGATAAGAAAGTTGCGGATTATAATGTGTTTTGAACGCTGCTCATGAAGTGTTGAAAACAGTGTGCTTCCTCGAGTATTTCTAATCATGCATGCTCTTGGCACATTCCCGACCTCATAATGATTGACACATGTCTAACTATTCAGAACATTAGAGAGAGAGAGAGAGAGAGAGAGAGAGAGAGAGAGAGAGAGAGAGAGAGAGAGAGAGAGAGAGAGAGAGAGAGAGAGAGAGAGAGAGAGAGAGAGAGAGAGAGAGAGAGAGAGAGAGAGAGAGAGAGAGAGAGAGAGAGAGAAATATTTTGGTAACTGTTGGGCTATGTGGTTAGTGTAGTTGTTGGTGGTGACGCATTTGTAAATAGTCATTTTCAACAAATTCAACAAATTCTTCCTCTGTGTCCAAAGTCTAGCTTAGTTCCAGTCCATTAGTCCAAGAAATGTATGAAAATCTATTCTTTTTTGTATCATGTCAAATAGAAACAGTTAAGACAGGAGAGATTCTCAAGGAGGGAGATTATCCTGTCAGTGTCACATGTCATTTAAATGAAAGCTCATGCAAGTATGCTGTCTTAATTTGCTAGTATATATATATATATATATATATATATATTTGGCATGATCATGCATATGCATATGAAGGCCATTGTTGATATATTCCACACTGAAATAGATATTTCCCCCAAAGGTCCCTGGGTGGGTTTGGGGGTTGTGTGGTTCACCATAAAGTTTGGTCAGCAAAGGTCCCTACATTGTATGTTGTATGCAACAGCTAGGGAAATGAAATGGACGTAAGCAAATACCCACACAAAGAGGTATTCATCTATGATGCACATTCATTCTATCGTTGATTATGATTATGTTTCTCAAGAGCTAGTATATAGTCCACAGTGCCTTGATAAGCAAAGTAAGCTTTCTTTATCTGTTTAATCAGCTGTCTGAAAAATGTGTTAACCCCCTCCTCTCTCATTCTCTTCCTCTTTCCTGTCATTTCCATACCCCCACCCCCCACAGGTGATCTGGTGTTTCCTGTACACCCTCTACACACAGCTTTACATAGCTGGCGCTGTAGTGGCTCTATTTGTAGAGGTCAACAGTGTCACCCTGCATCTGCGGCTGATGCTTAAGCTGGCAGGGGTGCAGTTGTCCCCTGCATACCGTATCAACAAACTGCTCAACCTCTTTACCTATATCTTCTTCCGTCTGAGCGCTCAGTTCTACCTTACCTGGTACATAATTCAGAATTACTCCTGGCTGGACCACGGCTTCTACTTTCTGACCACCATGATCATAATGAACATCATGATCCTGATCTATTTCTACCGCCTGCTGCGCGCGGACTTCTTCCCACGGAGAAAGGGCCATCTGGCGCAGAATGGGACCCACAATAACAATTCCCAGAAGTTCCTGAACGACTGATTGTGAAATGTCTACGTGACTGGGACAGGGAGAATTGACTCTGATGTCTTCTTTTCTTTTCTTTTTTTTAATAGTTTTTACATTTTGCCCTCACAGGCCACTACTAGTGTCACTCCTCGTGCCAACATGCCTCCTTGTTGCTTTGTGTTAAACAATGTACAAGGAAAAAAATAGTTCCCAACAACTGCTGGTGGAATAAAGTGCAGCCTACGGTGGACGGAACGAGACAATGGTAAGAGTCTCCTCTCTGTATGATGTCCATTGTGGCTGAGGAGACAGGTGCTGAGACTTATACTTGCAATGCAGCATGAAAAAAAAACACTGTCTGGGAAGATTCCACCAATATGCAATCAAGGATCATTTGACATTTGCAACCCTCCTATAACATTCTGCATTGGAACTTGTTCAGAATACCATTTACCATCAAATTATCTTGTAACTGAAGTTGGCAGGAAGGGGATGGTGAGAAACTTCCATAGTTAGTGGGCAGTTAAACAGTACAATCAATATTTTGATATTTCAGCACCAAATGTTAGACTTGATATGGCGTAATTGGACTTTTGGACCAAAATGAAATATCCACCATTTGAACTTATTGTAATTTTCTAAACAATTCAAAACATCACTGGACCAAATGATATCACTTATACAGAACTGGCCTTCTATATTTTTGATATAGCGATTCAATTCAACATTTCGAAAAATGAACTCTATTTTTTTCTCGTTTCTCAGTTCAAACTACATTTCAGATGGCAGCACCAAGATTACATATTAACAATACCGATCAATTTCATATTACTAATTCCATCATTCATAGAAACTATGTATAATTCTATAAACGAACACTTGGTACATTTCATTTGGCTTATATTTCATTAGTATGAAAACAAAGGCAAGGGGAAATCAAAACAGACTTGGTTTGGTAAGCTGTGCAAGTGCCTTCACCCTCCTTTCAGGATGAGTTTAAGGACCAAAGTTTGACCTTGTGCAAAATGTTGACATGGTAAAAAGTTGACAGAACTAACAAATTGGGCCTACATAGCCTAATGATTGATTTATTGTAAGATGTGTGGGCTCTTGTTAAAGATCATTTTTTTCTTCACATCAAAAAGAAAGAAAAGCTGAAATGAATTCAACGTTCACCAGGTTGTGTAAAGATGTTTTGCAACGCAACTGCAACACGTTGTTTTAAGGAGGCTCATGGTTAATGATTGTTGAGTGATTGCCTATGATGACTATGCAGTGACTCAAATAAACAAATATAAATCTTGACAATCTACATGTGGCGAATTTGTGAGGGCAAATTAAGATACACCTAAAAGAAAAAAATCCGACTACCAACGTTAGGCTGCCAACCTAATGTGATTTCAGGGCCTGTTAGTCCACTGCTTGTATGCGGTTGCATGTACACGCCCTCTGATATCCCTCCTTGACAGAGACGCCGTCCCTTTGTATACTGACCCTACAGATAACCTGGCACATTTACATCAAGTGTGTTAGCTGTATGCGTGGCCTATATAAAAGTATCCCATTTTCAGAGCAAATTTGATTAATGTCAGCCCAATGTCCGAAATCAGAGAATCGTCGCTCATCAAATTCGGTAAAGCTTTAATGTTTCACAAATTTCGAAATATTGCCCCGAGCTGTCCCCGTTGCAACGTGGAGCGATTAAATTGGCTTTTATTTTGAAAAGCAAAGCGTTGACCACAATCGGTTATGTTACATATATGTCTACAAACCACGTAATTTGTTTGGCTGTTGCAAAATTACAAATTTATTTGATTAAACCAAGCTTGTCCTCTGTCAAACAAGGCTAAGCCCGAAGACCAAAATCAGGCCAAGTTTTACTTTCGTTAAACTCGACCAATGGCGCCCTCCTTTTTTGCATTCGCGCACATATCTCTAAAATATTGTCCTGAACTGTCTCCATGGCAACGTGGACCGACTACGGGAAGACGACGTCGGCTTTTATTTTGAAAAGTAAAGCGCTGGCCGCGATCGGTAAATGAACAGCAACGGTTAACTCTCATAAGATAAACAATACAATCCGTTTGGGCAGCGCAAAATTAAAAATCCATAGCGGTAGAGCGATCGGTGTTCATCTGTAAATAATGCCAGTGTTTCCAGGAACTACCCATGGGGCTCTTGTTCTCCGTCTTGCCAGCAGGGGAACAAGAACGGACACTCTCCCAAATTCCTGAAGGAAAATCTGGAAACTGAGTCAGCGGTCTGTGAGAAAACCGTGTCGTCCACATTATTTCCCCCTACTTCCGCGGATCGGGTTTCTTCTCCTGACTGAATTAGAGTCAGAACTTACTTTACTTACTTTACTTCCTAAATGAGACTGAATCTGGCATCTGTGGAACAAAGAGGCATCTGCGGTGTGGAAATAGGGGGCAGAGGAGAGGAGTTGATTGGAATCAAATATCCGTCCCGTCTCAAGGTAAGAACCATATTATTATTGTAACATCTCGTGTGATGCAGAGCAGAGCTCGCTATGTCTCTTTCAAACTCCCGTTTCGGTCACATTTTGTTTTCGTTCTTGTCGCAGTGCTTTTGTTGCTTGGCATGAACTTTTTTTTTCTTTTTTCTTTTTTTACAAAAGATGACAGCAAGCACGGTTCTTTCTGCCCTGGCTGCGAGTTTTATGAAGCTCAGATTTTGTAATTATCCTTGTTCCTCGGGAGCTTTGTTGAATAGGATTAAAGCAGATCGAAGTGGATCATCTCCGGGGGACAGATTGTAGCAGTCTGCGTCTGCGACTCTGCACATGGTCTTAAATTAGTGTCCCGTTCTTCACACAGTATAATTTAGTGCTGTAGCGTGCATTTTCCCTCTACTGTAGCGTTGTTGCGTGTCTTGGTTTCTGCTCGTCTGCGACGCCTAGTCCTCTGTGGTGGAGCGGCCAAATTCCAATTTTGTTTGTAGAATCGTGTTGATAATCTAAAACCAGTAAAATAAATAAACTGAACAATCGACATGTGACTACATTTTTCGTTACTTGAGATGGAAACGTGCTAAAGGTCCGCTTTCAGTGAATGTATGCATGTTCCTGCAACTCCAGACATATGGGATATGTATTATTTGAGGGATACAAAACTTGACACTACACGCCACCCGATACCATATAACTAACTGTAAGAGTCTGCTATTCAGTTTGCAGCCTCATGTCGGTCCGTGTCTCAGGCATGAGTGTCCTTCCTCCGGTTCGAAGAGACCGTATCATTGCACAGCTTCCTCAGGTAAGCCATTCGGTATTCACACACTGTAGTGGTCTTGTGGTAGAATAATGCTGTATTGCGATGTACATGGAATTCTGTATGTGTAGGCCTACACATGCAGGGAATGTGACTCCAGCTTCTCTGTCAAAGTGTTTCAGCAAAGAGGCTGCTCTTCACGCCAAGGGTGACTTCAACAACAAAGTGAAGACCGCTTGTCAAGAGCAACGCACCGGTACAGTT
This sequence comes from Lampris incognitus, assembly GCF_029633865.1. NCBI lineage: Eukaryota > Metazoa > Chordata > Actinopteri > Lampriformes > Lampridae > Lampris > Lampris incognitus. The sequence goes on along the minus strand of NC_079217.1, from coordinate 16,190,052 downwards.
GGGTGAGTACAGAGACCACTGTGCTTTCTTAAGCAAGCGAGGCGTTAACTCCCTAGAGGTACACTTTAACTTGTTTGCTACAATTGGTGGTTATTGGTTGGTGTTTAACTCTTCCTCCTGCAATCTTTTATTTAAGCAGGTTTAAAATCTCCAAGGTCATTGTTGTTGGTGACCTGGCTGTGGGAAAAACCTGCCTGATTAATAGGTAAGCAGAACTCAAACACTATCACTCGATATGTGTTTGTGGTACCTGTTGGAAAGGAGTTCTACAGATTTTGATTGTTTGATATATAATACCTATCTGACAATTATGGAGTTAGACCCATTAGGGATTTCTAGCTATTTTGTCGGTGTATTGTACTGATTTATAGGGTGCTTGTGATAGGCATGATATCCTGATAATACACTTTATTCACAGATTTTGCAAAGATGCTTTCGATAAGAACTACAAGGCAACAATTGGTGTGGACTTTGAGATGGAGCGCTTTGAGGTGCTGGGAGTGCCTTTCAGCCTACAGCTGTAAGTTTTGATGCGGTCTTTATTGTGTTGAAGTAAAGTGCGTTTGTTTCATATACATTCTCTAAAGCTATGTCTGTCTTACCCATTGTTGACCAGCGTCTCTCTTCTTTATAGGTGGGACACTGCAGGCCAAGAGAGGTTCAAGTGCATTGCTTCAACATACTACAGAGGAGCTCAGAGTAATTATAAGGCAGAATTTATAGCAAACACTCAAGTGCATGTTTCAAGGACACACAATAATTTTTAAACATTGAAACTCCCCCGTCCATTTATAAGTCAAAAATAGGGCTGTGTATTGGCGAGAATCTGGCGATACGATATGTATCACGATACAGGGATTACGATTCAATGTATCATGGTATATTGCAGCACTGTAAGAAAGGCGATATACCGCGATTGCTTAGGCCTGTGTTCTTTGTGCTTATGCTACTTCCTGTCTCAGTTTACATTGTTGGGTTGGAGTGGAAGAGTCAAATGGCTGAAGATAGATTACAACACTTATCTAGTGGTCGTGGGGTTACACACAACACAAAATGTTTGTCACAAACCTTTACATATAAACAATTAAAAATCAATATAGTGGTTTTGAGAATCGATGCAGTATCAAAAAAAGATAATATCGTGATACTCGAGTGTATCGATATTTTCTTACACCCCTAGTCAATAAGTACGGAAAAATAACCAATCTATAAAAAGCTGGGTACATGCAGGGCAAACCATTGCATCTGGAAAAAAAAGACATGCAATATGATGTATTGAATAATATCATGCACAATGCCTTCAGAAAGTATTCAGCAACACAGCAAAACAAGATGGGGGTGAATACTTTCCAAAACCATTATAAATGCTATCTCACCTCTCCAAGACAATTTCACAAATAGATTTGCATTGTTAGACTGCTGACCATTTACTTTTTATTCTTCCAGCTGTGATTATTGTGTTTGATGTGAATGATGTGGCATCTCTAGGCCATGCAAGGTAAGCTTAAGTCTTATCAAAGAATTGCTTTCAGTTTTGTGTTGCAGATGACCTAAACAGTATTTATCTCTATCTCTTCACAGGCAGTGGCTGGAGGACGCCCTGAATGAGAATGACCCCACAAGCGTTCAGCTCTTTCTCGTTGGCACGAAAAAAGACCTCAGCGTATGTGCTCATATTATCCCCAAACTATCTCTTCTAGAAACTTTTTTTTAACTTAGTAGTGTGAGCAAATTCAACGCTTCCCTTTGGTATGTCATTACGTGAGAGGAGGTTGTTTGGATGGAGTGGTAGTCGAGTTGCCCTCCCCCAACTAGACCTAAAGAATTTAAAATAATATGTCAAATGACAGTGTATTTACTCTTGCAGAAATGTCTGCTGCAGGTTTTGAGTTCCTCAAAAGTTTGTAGCTCGGCTTTGCTCTGGTCAGACAGTGAGATCTAGTATTCACCTTACATGACAGATAGATCTTCACCTTACGTTCTGTAGCTGATATGAATTTTTTGTTGTCTGCAAAACCTTGAGCTATAATGACCCAACAAATTAGTTGCAAGAATCCTATAAAACACTAGTAATACGTTAACTTTGGGATGAAAATGTTGCAAGCTGTGGCAAAATTTAACTTGTTTTTAACGTGAAAGTTACAAACTGCCGGAATATTTTTAATGAACTACTTTGTTTCAATGCCCTCATTTCCATGAAGGGTATAATCTCAGACTTGAGTAGAATTTAACTCTAAATTGGTACAAAAATGTATTACATGGTATCCATGTAGTATTTATGCATCCTCAATAATCCACATAATGAAATTACAGAAAGTTGAATCAGTTCATCTGGACACAACATTTATTGACAGATAAATTTCATCACTCATCCAAATGACCTCTTCAGTCTCACCGACTGCCGGTGTCCCCACCCTTTGTAAACAATACAGTGGCATAATGGCCAAAACCAACAATTGGTTTCATATGCAAATTGGTGTGACCAATAATTACCATTGTAACTAGAGTTACAATGGCTATGTACTATTCACAGAGGATTGGGGAACAGTTGCAATCACAGCATTATAAAATGGTGACAGATGTCCCCCCTCAGTTCAGGGATGGTCGTTCACACTTTGACTTCCCGTTCAAGCCATCGTTCCTCCCTACCAAGGTTGTGCACACCCTCATCCTTGTGAGTGGCCACTGGCCTGTAGATGGGTGTAGATTGTGGAGTCCTGGCCTGACGTGTTAGCTCATCTGTCCTGTGGCATCCTCTTCACCAGAGTAGGATGGCACAGCACATTATGTATAATACAGTATGTATTGACTTTGCCTCTGTTGGTTTCATTTCTAGTCTCCTGCACAGTATTCTCAAATTGAACAGGAAGCCATCAAACTGGCACAGGAGATCAGGGCAGAGTATTGGGCTGTCTCATCACTGACGGGTAAGGGACGCTTAGATATATGTCGGCAGAACAATGTTTGCATTAAAATACTCAAGCGAGCAACTGTTGGCTGCATAATGCTTTTCTGTGTATTTTGTAAGTCAAGAACACTTTTTTGACATATGTTATAATCTATCACCACTATAAGAACTTATTTGGCTGTATTTTCCATCCCATTGAAGGGCAAAATGTTAAGGAGTTTTTCTTCCGCGTTGCATCATTGGCATTTGAAGCCAACGTTCTTGCTGAATTGGAGAAAAGTGGATCGAGACAAATTGGAGACATTGTCAGTGAGTATTTACACAGTCTCATGATTATGCAGGATTTCTATAATAATCATGAAAACCAGAAGCAGCACTTTTGGCTCAGAATTTCATCCCATGGTGTGCTTTGTTTCAGGAATTAGCAGCAATTCAAATAACCTGTATGCTGCATCAAAGAAGAAACAGCCAAAATGTTGTCAGTAATGATGAATGCACAAATTTGAAGTAAAAGCTATGGTACAAAAAGAGGATTGTCTTTGTGGAGAAAGATCCATGGATTCCTTCCTTGACATGGGATTTTGCAGTGAGTGCAAGTGGAAGTAATGTGTAAGTCTGCCCCCGGAGACATTTGAATTCAGTTTTTCCTGGCGTGTAAAGACTTTTCCACAGTGGGAACTGAATTCCTGTGGTGTTGCTTGGTTTAACTTGTCATGACTTATGACAAAAGCGTTACCCAAGTTTGCATGACTCAAAATCTTTCAATATGGGATATCAAAATAAAATATCAAAATCAATACTTTCCAATATGGCTGCAGACAGTTGCATGAGTTTAGATTTTTAGCCTGACGTATATGTGGGTGTTTTCTAAGTCAGTTATGTATTTGCTTTTGTAGCTGTTACATTTTTATAACAAGTTATTTCCTGCCATGTTCAGTCATCCTTTTCTTTGTCACATTACTTTGGTAGTTTATCACGCTAAGGAATGTGGGTGTGTTGTTTGCACAGCAAATGGTTCCTTTCGATATATACATATCTGTTTCTATTTCAACCACAGTCAGGTTTTAATCCACCATGTATGACTCATGATTGTCTTTATTTTATTCAGTATGAAAACATATAACTGACCTCAAATCATCAGTAGAGTTATCAGTACAGATGGGCAATTCAAAGCCAAATTGTAAAATTGTAAGTAATTCCATTTTTTTTCCAATAAAGACTCGCAAGTGTTTTCATAAAAATGTTTTTATTATCATATTTCCATTATGTTTCTTTACCCTAGTATATTTTAAGCATAATCAAACATATTAAAAATGCAGTGAGCAAAGTGAAAGAACATATGTTCAAATGCACATTCAAGAACACTTATTGCTTAGTTAAAATCAGCACAAGTTAATATCTTTTTTTAAAATCAAAAAGGCTTCACAGTTTATTCTAAGAACGAGTCACCATTGCAACTTGTCAGTAAATAAGTAAGTAACCTCCCCAACTGATCGTCTATTTGCATGTGGAGCTGTTGAAAGCTTTGAAGGAGTCGAGATACTGTCGATCAATTTGTTTCTGAAGTTCCTCAGGGATGCAGTGAGAGCATTTGTAATTTTCCTTAATCCACTTCCCACCCTCAGTGTTCTCAATGGCCACTGCAGCTACACCTGCGGTCAATATGGTTGTATTTATGTATTTATTTATTTTATAATCAGATAGCATAATCGCCATGTCTCAGATAGACAAAACAATATTGATGTACAGTCTGTCATGCTGCAAACTGTTAGCATTATTCTCTTATTTGTTCATTCACGCTTAGCTCACATCCAGTAGAGAGAGACACTGTGGATAGGTCACCAGTCCACTGTGGAACCCATACACAATCACTCACACACTGTGTAAACCTATTCAGAGTATCAAATTCACAAACTCGAATTCAAACAGGCAAACCCTGTGTTAGGCATTGTAATTACTTATGGTGGGTCCCACGATAAAAATTCACTGACCTACAACAGTGGCTCCAAACTGTTCCACCAGTTTAATTGCAGCCTTCATTGTACCACCAGTCTCTATCCACTGGTCCACGATCAGTACACTGAGACCTGTAGGAAAGAGTGCCATGCGGTTATTTAAGTCTTATGAGATGTGAATTCACAGGAAGCACCAAAACTGTCATAGTCCGCATGAGGAATGGACCACTGTGGTGGAATCAATCTAGAAAAAGGCCCAGTCGTAGTTTTTCCTAGCCACCACTTAGGGGCAGTGTATCACAGGAAATGATGGGTGATATGGTTAACGTGTCCGATTCTTTTTAAAACTATTGAGAATAACTTTGACCTTTGAATCCGCCCACTTCACCGAGTTGACGGTTCTTTTGGTCTGGCATCATAACATGAAAGCGGTTTTTTGGTTGAAAAAGCGAGAAGAGGGAATGAGCGCCGCGGGGGGGACTAACAACAACAACAACATCAACAACCTGAATTCATATAGCGCCTTTCAAGGGACCCAAGGACGCTTTATTACATAGTGGAGCAGAGAAAACAAATAATACAAGAACAGATCAGCCAATCAGGGCCATGGGCGGGACTAACGCCGTTGTCAAAGTTACATAGACGGCACGTCTTCATATCACCCGACATCGTGGTGTGTCTTTCCTTCGCTCCGCTCCACTCCGGAACCCCCGCCGATTTAAGAAGGCGTTAGATTCAGGCGGATACGTTTGTCTGCGGTGATTGGTCAAGGAAGATTCACTCCCTCCCCCAATGGAAGCGGTTAGAGTGCAGGCACGTCAGACTGAAGATGCAAATGAAGTGTACCGAGTTGACAATTCTGTCTGATATGAGGCAAGCGATAAGGCTGAATTAATCTCGTCCGTCTCTACAACCTTCACCCTGTTTTCAACGCATATGAAAAGTCCAAACATTTCCTACTAAATTCTATGAGCACGTTCACCGATTTCAGAAGGATTGTGGTCCAGAGTGGTAAAGGTTACAAGTTTAAATAGTGTTAATTCAAATTAACCTGGTTTGAGCACATCCAGTCGTACTTCCATAGTCTTTTCTCTGCCTGAGTAGTCACTGTATTGTTGGCTCTGGGTTTCTATACACAGGTGTCCCGCTTTGCGAATAGCCAGAAAGCCCTTTTTAAGGGCGGTGGCGACAGATGCTCCTGAAAATAACCAAGGAAGAATTGCATCTTAAAAAGACAGCATTCATCTGCCTGGTAACACAGACTGACATCCATAAATGATTGTCCAAGCTGAGTGGCCTCAACCATACTTTGCTTAGAGTATAAGATAGTTCCCTATAAAGGTGTTTAAATGACAGCTTTTCATGTGGTTTTGTTTTCTCAATTAGCCCCCCCCCCCAACATGACTGAAATGTATGCGTCTAAATTTAGTAGCCTGCCTTTGCCAGTGGGTTGGGTTTCTGCACTACTTGCAGCTCTGAGTGAAGTTAGCATGCATGATTATGAGAAACCCACAAATCCAGCAAAGTATGGTTGCTCTTCATACACTTTTTTTCCTTTATTGGAATAAACTGACTTTTTGTTTTTACCAAGAATGAATCCCATTGCATCCATGCCAGCTACTAGGTCAATGTTGTCATTCTGGAATGGACTGAGAAGGTCTTTCACACAATCTTCAAGAGCCTGACTCGAAATACAAAGGAAGATTGAACCAATGCACCAAAATGCCAAACTTTGCATTGTCTGCATCAATCATTTTAGATTACAACATATCAAAGCTATCATGCATAAAGATGTTATTTATACTATTACAATATACATATACTTTCACTATGTATTATCAACAGTCTAGTTGGTTATTGTGATATCCTATATATTCCACCATACCTGGGAGTTACAGTAGAGTCTTGATGGGTCCAGCCAGGCAAAGTTTGGTCCCTTTGTGTTGGGTGCCATGAGCGATAGATACCATGCTTTATTCCTGTCTAATGGAACAGCCAGTGCATCCATTCTCAAGCAACAGTCCACACAGTTAGTGAGAGAAACTGGGGTCTGCCCTGTGAATGAGCAAGCCACCCATATCAGGTTCTGGGGAGGGGATGAGGAGAGGGCCAATGGAGCTTTACCAACACATGTCGAGGGCCTCTTGGCTAGTAGCTAGCTACTTATTCGTCCTAAAGGTTCTAGTTTTCGAATGAAAGTCCAGCCAGCTACAAGTTTTAAAATGTCTTTCTTTTTGTGTGAGCCGTTCATTGCCCAAAGGAAGTTTAACCTTTAGTTTCTTGTTTAGTTTTTTATTTATACCCACTTCAAATAATTCATATTATTTCCTCTTAATCTTCACATGACAGTGATTTAGATGTGTCTTAGATGAATCTAAAGCTAGCTGATACAGTAGTAGTAGTAGTAATCTCTACTAGTCCCGTCATGTTTAGAAATATATTGAAGTTGCTGAAACTATATGAAGGCAAGAAAGAACTAAAACAACAACACTTCACTTCTGACAAGAATGTAGTAATGCTTGAATCCAAGAAGAACAGCGATTTGAGAACATTTTTGACTTCAGCGACTTTGCGCTTTTTAAGGGTCAACATCAGTTCTCGGGCAGGTTCTCCTACCTTCTGCCTATCAATCAGGTTTCAGTCATGATTACCTTTATGCACGACTACTCCAGCAGCAGCCTGTGAGTTAAAACGCTGACTAAAATGCTGGGTCAGTGAGACAGTTTATGTACGTATTCCAGCCAACTTTTGACGTTTTTGTGCTTTAACTTGACATTCATTTGCTTTTTCCCCCATTTTCACAGATTTTGGTCTTCCCGCCAGCTTTCATGGGCGAGATGCAAACTCACGTGCATGTGCATAGCATTTGAAGCACTACTCCTGATTTATTTAAACAATGCACATCAAAGTGAACAAAGTCAGACCATTGTGGAAGGTGAAATAATGTAATGCTTGAATAAAGTTGTGAGTCCATGCAGTAGGCCGGTATTGATATGTTTACTATGTCTGAGGGGTTGACTGTATTTCTGATATGTGACTTTAAACAGATGTCTGTATTTTGCACTTGTAACCTCTAATGTCCATCCACCCATCCATTACCCAAACCGCTTATCCTGCTCTCAGGGTCTCGGGATGCTGGAGCCTATCCCAGCAGTCATTGGGTGGCAGGCGGGGAGACACCCTGGACAGGCCGCCAGGCCATCACACAGGGCCCACACACACACACACAGGGACAATTTAGTACAGCCGATTCACCTGACCTACATGTCTTTGGACTGTGGGAAGAAACCGGAGCACCAGGAGGAAACCCACGCAGACACGGGGAGAACATGCAAATTCCACACAGAGGACGACCTGGGACGACCCCCAAGGTTGGACCACCCCGGGGCTTGAACCCAGGACCTTTTTGCTGTGGGACGACTGCGCTAACCACTGCACCACCGGGCCACCAACCTCTAATGTGTCCCACAACTATACAAATTAAATTGTAGATGAAAAAGCGTATGAGTTATAGCCTAATTACAGACTGGAGTTACAATAATCAATAATGAACAATAATCTTTTGAAGTTCAACTGCCCCAAGACATGTACAAGTCCATGATACTCATCAGTGTGTAAGATCCCCCCCACCCCCATCCATCCACTGGGTGCATATTTCAAATAAGAAAAAGAAAGTGACTGAGAAAACTACCATCACTAACTTGCAGGTGGTAGTAAAAGTTAATTCCTTGTTCAGTAAGCTTTATGGTTAGCGGCTGCTGGAAAATGTCATGTAACAATATCAAACGTGTCTTTGACTTGATCGTTAATCACAACTGCAGAACTGTGTTCTCCCTACAGCTACGACCTTCAATACTTCAATAAGACTGAGTTAATCACAGCTTGGTCATATAGTATATGCGTTTTGTAACATTAATTTTGCTTCGGTTGCCTGCCTGCCTATGGTTACCTCCCCCAAAGTCTGATAAAAAACCATAGTTGCTAAATAATACTTCATTAGAAGAACGATTAAAAGTCAGCACTCAGCTACAATCGGTAATGTTAAAAACCACGAACCAAGCCAGAAATCTAGGTGTAGTCATGGACTCAGACCTGAGTTTAGATAGCCACATTTAGAGAATTACAGTCAGCCTCCTATCACATGAAGAATATAGTAATAATTAAAGGATTTATGTCTCAGCAGGATTTGGAAAAACTTGTCCATGCATTTATCGTCAGTAGACTTGACTACTGTAACGGTGTCTTTGCAGGTCTTAAAAATCGATCAAACAGCTGCAGCTGATTCAGAACGCTGCTGCTCGAGTCCTTACTAAGACCAAAAGAGGGATCACATCGCTCCAGTCCTGAGGTCACTTCATTGGTTCCCTGTCTGTCAAAGAATTGATTTTAAAACTCTGCTCTTGGTTTATAAAGCACTGAATGGTTTCAGGCCAAAATACATTTCTGACCTACGTACTACTACACAATGAACCATCCAGACCTCTCAGATCGTCTGGGACAGGTCTGCTTTCTGTCCCCAAGTCAAAACTAAACACGGACAGGCAGCTTTCCGTTTTTCTGCACCACATATCTGGAACAAACTCCCAGAAACCTGCAGGTAAGCTGCAACTCTCCGTTCTTTTAAACCTAGGCCAAAGACTTTCCTCTTTGCCACTGCCTTTGATTGAATAAAACTTTTGATTTTCATTTTACACTGCACGTAACTTTTACTCTCTTCTTATTTTATTGCCTTATGTTGGCAATAAAAAGACATTTAAATTGCCTTTTTATTGGCTAATGTCTTCTATTTTTCATGTAAAGCACCGGGAATTGTGTTGATGCCTATAAATAAATTTGCCTTGCCTTGCCTTGATATGAGAAACAATTTTAAAGATAAGTATTCTCTGTGAAGCCATATTTCAATATGCCTTGTGGTTGCTCTTTTGCAGCATGCATGCAATCCACATGTAATACACGGTCTGCATGATATTGTATTTTGGTGTCTTGGCATATTGCTCATAGCTTTTTACACAACATGCACTTTCATTTTGTTATTCGAAAGAACACGTCACATGCTATGCACAGCAGTAGCTTTATTCAAATTGTATTTTGCACTCATTGATTCAAGCAATTGATTGGACCCTTTCTGCCGTGGTTGTTGGACGTTAGCAAGAAACCTAATTAGCGTCATCGTCAGGAGGACGACACGTGGCAGTGAAAAAGAGGAGTCACGAGTACAGTAAAACTAACGGGACCGGGTGCAACGAACAATAACTTGTTAACGAAGCTAAAATGACGGGGATGCAGGGGCGTAGCCAGGACTTTTTTACTGGGGGGGGGGGCAGCTGGGGCCAGCCATTTAATTAGGGTGGCACTTGTCAAAACTACTATTTTAAAACTGCTTTCGAAGATTATGATAGTCCTTTTAACAATGCCATGGATTGTGTATAGCCAAAGGGTATGGCATGGTATCATTCATCTAATCCGCATGTCCCATGCACGGGTGTTAATGCAATGGGTATGGTTTAAGTGTTGTATAGTGTAAAGACCGAAGACAGAAATGTCATTTAGTATATCAATTGCATGAAGGGAAAATGTACACGATGAAGCCAACACTTCCATATCCTGAACACACAACTAAATAAACTACATCACTTGGACTTGCCATGCTGCACTTACACACTCTTGCTTTTACACTTGGGTTTACACAAATATGAGCCCACTGGGCTCATAACTTTAGTGGCAAAGGACAAGACTTAATAATAATAATGCATGTATTTCAGCTTCCATTTGACTGTTTCTGTGTAGGCGGGTTTTTTTACCCACTCGGGACAGGGGCGGGGGGGCGGCGGGGGGGGCCGTGGTCTGTCCAATGGGGGCCGTGGCCCCCACGTGGCCACGCCCCTGAGGGGATGGTCGGTAACATTAGCCTTTGTGATGAAAATACAGAGCAGTGGAGCTCCTACACCGCGTTTTGGTTGCTTTGTCCAAGCGAACGGCATTGTGCCGACATTTTTGAGTGTAGTGGGTCCAAAGACATGTAGGTCAGGTGAATCGGCAGTACTAAATTGTCTCTAGGTGTGAATGTGTGTGTGTCGGCCCTGTGATGGTCTGGCGGCCTGTCCAGAGTGTCTCCCTGCCTGCCGCCCAATGACTGCTGGGATAGGCTCCGGTATCCCCGCTACCCTGAGAGCAGGATAAGCAGTTTGGCTAATGGATGGATGGATGGATGGATGATTCAGGCAAGCCTCCATCTTGCTGAAGTGTCGCTGAGCAGGGCACTGACAACCATCTCAGTGCCGTAGCCCACCCCAGTGCCGTTTCTATACACGGCGCTGGCCCACCCTTTACAATCAGCTGCCACTGAGGCAGGGCGAACGGGAATCTTCCCATTTCAAAGTGCTCTAACAAGAATTCAATCCCATCACAGACCATCACACCCGGTGATGGACTCCAAGACACTAATAGGATTACAAACTTCACCTTGTCATAAATTCATTCCGCAATGACCCCCCCCCCCCACAGATTGTATCGAATGTTCCCTCTGGTGATTTTACATCATCTCTCTCCGCCTTCTAACAAGCCGATTTCAGCGCCTTGAGTAGGCTGGATCTCCTCCTCCGCTGGACTTCTCTGTAAGCCAAACCATGTGACACAAACACTCCGGGCTCATTTAAAACATCATGACCATTATTTTTGGGAATAGTTGCAGGTATATGTAGATCTAAACACGCAGAGGGGTCTATGGTGCAGAATATACCCATGGGCTGTGAATAGACAATGATGATGCTTTCCGTTTTTAAACAGATCATCAACATCTTCTTGACCTCGTTTTTAATTCACATGTGGCCTATTATAGAAGCAACCTCTCTATGGAACCTGCTGCGTAAAGAACTTTTTTTTTCCAAAACTGTCAAAATCCAAGTACAGATTCAAATCAGACTTTCTTGAACTGAGGGTTGCAATGTGGTTGTGTGCGAGGGCACCAACCTTGTTCCACTCTCAACAATGAAGGTGTTTTGTTGCCTACTTTGTGATTTAGGTCATCACCAATGACGTTCAATCTCCTGGGTTTGGCAAAATCACCCCATCCCTGTTTCCTTGGCAAACGGGGCAAGAACCTCCTCCATACGTGTCACCAAAGTTAATTTCGACTTTCGGCAAAGAAAAGGGGTGTGAGGAGGTAACTTGCGGTCATTCCCCCTGCAGAGAAGGGGCAACTAGAACTACTACCCCTGTGGTGTCAACTTTTGTATCCGCCAAAAGAATATGTATCCCACATAGCCATGGCGTCTCGGGGACGCGCGTAGGTTCACGTTGATTATTACATCTCTGTTTCACGTAAGGAGATGAAAAATAGCAACATATAATGTTTAATTTTTTTTTATTTTAAGCGTATCAACAGTCTTATAAATAAAGGAGCACACCAAAAGCACAAGTATTTAGTATTTCGGTATCTTATTTTGCTTGTAAAACCGTGTTGATAATCTAAAATAAGTGACAAAGATAAAGCCAAGATCCAAGTTACACAGTTAAAAAAAAGGCCCCATAGCCTACGACAACACAGATATATTGGATACATATTCTTTCGGGGATACAATATTTGGCACTACAGTATCGTTCGATCCCTCCCTTGGTTTTCATTTGGTTTCGGTATCACATGTCGCCAATGCGCATCACAAGAGACGCAGATGTGGGGAGGCACTGTGAAGATACCGCGGCCGGTCTCGAACTCTTGGAAGTGGTTAATTCGGCTTTTAACTCCGCCCAGCGTCGCCCGGGCTCGGCGCTAAATCATCGCACCACTTTCCGCGTTACTTCAAAACGCGGCCGATCGCAGAAAGAGCGCAGGGAGTTTTTTGGGAGGAGCTGTCTCCATTACGCGTGGTGCTGAAAGTACCACTCGGCGTGATGTGGTCGGTGTTTTTTGTCTTTCTGTCTTATTTAGACAGAAACTTCGTGCGGGGCGAGTTGCCAAACTTCGCGTCGGATGCGGAGAAAGAGGGAAAAGAAACCTTCTCCGTGCTGAACGGCACGCTGTGCGCAAAGATGTCGGTGGTCGGGGAGAATTTCCTTTACCAAGTGTCCGACGGGGTGGAGGAGGTGCGCTCCGTCGTTCACCCAGCAGGTAAACTAGTCGACTGCTCCGTAAGAGTGAATCTGATGGAGGTGAAGGCGTTCATGCACGTGTGCAGACTGGGACTGAGAGACCTGAAAGCTAGCAAGCCACATTTGGAGGCGCGTTTTGCGCACTTGGCACAGGCTAAATCCGTCTGTGAGGAATTTCAGCGATCGAAGAGCAGTAAGGCAGCAGAGCAACCGGAAGCCGGAGATGGTGTCCCGTCTGTGTCCCAGTTGAAGAGGACCAAGAGGGGCTTTACTTACCCAGGAACCCTCTGGTGTGGGGCGGGCAATATGGCTGACCATTATGATAACCTGGGTAGGTCGTGTGCTCACTTTGGGAGGTGTGCCGTTCTTAGATCCAAGTTACACAGTTTTCAGCACATTGATCCGTACTTTCCTAATGTTGACATCCATATACAGGAGAGTTTGCAGAGACGGATAGCTGCTGTCGCACCCATGACCACTGCCCTTATGTCATCCACGCCTTCTCTTCTAAATATGGCTACACCAACTTTAAGTGGCACTCCATTTGCCACTGTGACTGTGATAATAAGTGAGTAAAAAAAACGTCTTTTGTTGTTTTTTGTCATCTTTATGTTTCAGCAAATGTTTTATCATTTCCAACACTTGTTATTTTTTTCATTTGCGCAGTAAGTTCATTATATTCAGCTGTTAGGTTGCCTCTGATTGGATGGTTGGAATAACTGACACAACAGGTGAATGTAATTCACCACTTGGTAGAATAGACAACCAGCAGTGTTGGGGGTTGGGGGATGGGAAGCACTGTTTTAACGCAATACAAAAATGCATACCGTGATGAAAATAATGATTTGCAGATGGAATTTTTTAGACTTAAAATGCCTTAAACTGTAGTATAGTTTTGTTGTTTCTCTCTCTGTCTGTCATGTGCTGTTTTAGGTTGAAGGCATGTCTGAGGAAAGTCAATGACACGTCTTCCAGAGTGGTTGGCCAGGCATTTTTCAATGTCATAGAGGTTCCCTGCTTTGAGTTTGCTTATGAAGATCAGTGTGTGGAGCGGCATTGGTACGGTCTGTAAGTATTAGGGCTTTTTTTCTCAACTTTTTTAAGTAGCTTTGAAACATAATAAGCTCCATTACATCCACACACGCTAATCACCACTCACTCTCTCTCTCTCGCTCTCTCTCTCTTGCTGCCTCTCTAACAGGTGTAGAAAGTATGATAAGCACCCTGTTGCAGTGCTAAGGCAGTCCATCCCATATGACTTTGGTGACATTGACGTCATTGACGGGCTGACTGTGTCTCCTCCTAAAAAGGGAGATTCGAAAAAGAGCGGTGAGCGGGAGAACCCAGAGAGTGCAACACAGTCAATGCTCAGCTCGCAGAGCGGAGGCCCCGAGGAAGCATCCCTCAGGAACATGGTTACAGCGGCGGAGGATTTCATTAAGGTGCTCGCAACCGTCTCCTCCTCTCAGAGCTCCACAGCTGACACTGTGAGAGGAGAGATGCAAGTGACGGAGAAGAAAAAGAAGAAGACCCCAAAGAAGAAGAGCAAGAAGAAGAAGAACTCAAACAAGCCGAAAGGGAGAAAGCGTAAGCTGAAGGCAGACACAAGTGCTAAGGTGGAGGAAGGAGCTGTAGCTTCTCCCTCTGGACACAGAGCAGAAGTCAGCGATGGGAGCAACTTCATCAGCGAGATCGACAGAAATTATCCCACAAGTACGAGCAGCAACAGATTCGCTGACGGGGAATCTGATCGGAGAGGAGAAGAGCAGCCGTCCAATGAAGTCATGAAATATGAACCGATTATGGACAGGAAGACGGCTGATGTTTTCTCCATCACGGCACCTGCTTCTATCCAGGAGGAGCACATTGGAATGAGCACGGATAAACTGATGGCGAATGCAGAAATGCCACTTCTTCCTCCATCTGCCACAACAAGCGTCGTAATCCCACGTAAATCAAAAAAACAAAGGTTGAAGGAAGGGGCGGGGAAGAGAAAGAAGAACAAAATAATGCACCATTTCCCCTCTACAGATGTTGTGTTGGCCATCCCTCCAACAGAGAAACCCTTGCTGAGCACAACAGACAACATGGGCGGCACTTCAGTCCCTACCATCATTACCATAAGGCCGACAGCACAGCTTGAGCAACAACAGTTCAATAGCCACACTGAAAAGAGACCTGTCGTCACCGCTGCCGGGACCCCCATTGTAATCCCCCAAACCAAAAGGAACAGGTCAAAGGAGAGAGCAGGAGAGAAAAAAGCAAAAGGGGAAAAAAAGGGGAGGAAAATAAATCCTGCCACTCCCATTGTGGAAGTTACCCAAGAAAATTCCACAGCGGACCGTCTGAAATTGATGGGCAGTGCTGGACCACCAACGTTCCCATCAGTCCCCGTTACTGAACCCACGGAGCTCCAGGCATCACATGGAGCTGACGTTTATGCGAGAAGCTCATCCGTCCCCGTAGCTGCTTCGACCGCCATGTTCGGTGCACTTAAAGCCAAAAGGCAAAGGTCAAGCGAGAGAGGGCGGAGAAAGAGAAGGCGAAAAACTGCACTGCCTTCTTCAATAGACAGGCCACCGTCACCGAAATCCTCTTCAGATGTAGTTCCCATCCTCACAGCTCCCCAAAATATTAGTTTAGCGGACACCCCTACTTTGACCACCGTAATACCAAGGTCTCCCAAAGAGAAAGCGGGTCAAAGTGAGAAGGGGTGTCTCGCCACTGTCGTTGGTAAGCCCTCCTCGAATCCAAAAAGACGCAGGCAAACGGGCAGAGAGGAGAGAAAGCTGAGCAAGCTAGCGCTGGTCAGTGTCCTCAATGACGGAGACACTATTATTGATAACAGCCAAGCCGCGCTTGCAACAATGACTTTTCCCAGGGTCTCTACAGAGTCATCCACAGTTGACAAGACTGTCAAATTCAACCCACAGAGATCTGAGTACACTGAGGAGGCCTTTCACATGACAACAAGGACACCCTTTATGAGTCCCATTCAGTTTTCCATTCAGAGAGCAAAAGAGCAATTCAGCAAGAAAAAAAGGAGG
This sequence comes from Lampris incognitus, assembly GCF_029633865.1. NCBI lineage: Eukaryota > Metazoa > Chordata > Actinopteri > Lampriformes > Lampridae > Lampris > Lampris incognitus. The sequence goes on along the minus strand of NC_079217.1, from coordinate 16,174,054 downwards.
AAAGCAGCACTCTATATCAGGCAACAATGAGCCATTTGGTGCAAGCATTGAGTGATGGGGGGCGGGGGGGCATCTTAGCCAGCTACGGTCTGCTCTTATTTATTAGCAACACAAGCTTTGAGGTGATTGAAATACCACGTAAGCATCTTACAGTACAATCTTTTCTTGCTCAGCACGTAGTCCTCTACTGACAGCAATCATGTAATTTGATTTTAAAGAGAATAATTTTTGCAATGTTTCAGCTGTAATAAAAAAAAAGTTTTTCAATAACTGTGACCGTGTCGCTTTTTTATTTACTTTTCAACTCACGATCACCGTCAAATGCAGAACAGACCATGGTGGATGGCTAGCTTTGTCTGCACGATTGCTATTCTAAGGACATGAGCGTGTGTATTTATATAGACGGTTGTATAGACACCACATATAATGAGCAGTAACAGATACCTTGTCCTCAGAGTGAAAATATTTAATCAAAGGGGGGATTAAAACCTGATTGGTGCAGAGGCATTTCACCAGCTTAATGCTAACCTGCTTAGATTTTTTTTTTTTATGAACAATTCTTTCCATACTGTACACACAGAAATCCTGCCAAGAACCGCTGCCAGCGTTGCCAGTTTATTTACTGGTTCCTTTGTTTGGCTGGATCAGAGACCTCAGCCTAACTTGGCCCCCTCAGTGTGAATTAAAGCAGTGCTGAAAGGGGGTCACATTCTCAACAAATTCTTGACTAAGGATTAGGCTCTCAACACACACATTATTCTCACTCATTTTAAATTAGGATTGTAACACCCAGAGCAGAGGCCGAAATCCCACATCAGCTGATTGTCACATGCTCTCGCCAGAGGAATTCAGTTGGATGATTTCAGAGAAGAGATACCTCCCCAAAAAACAGAATCCGTGTATTCACACGTTATTATAAACAGCGAGGGGAGGCAGCCGATCTTCTTTTGTCAGTCCTGCAAATGCTGAAGGTGCTCTAACAACGTGGCGTGCCTCACTAAAAGATTAAGGCCCAGGATTTTTTTGGATGGTACCCAAGCATCCAAAGGAGCTTGGCATGCAGTCACATTAATAAGCTGTAGTGGTAAAGTAGGTAAGACAGTTGGAACATTGTCAAAGTCTTTTCTCACACAGATTCTCTGCAGGAGCAGGGAAAGGCGGAGAAAGAACCTGTTCCTTTTCTATGATCTTTGAGAAAAAGGTTTCTGCAGCCTAAATTTCTGTAATTATCAAAATGATTGATTGAGGCTTTGAAGGCATGTTCGTAACGTTTACCATGATGGTCTGATAGAAATAAGTTAAATCAAGTCAATTCAATTTTATTTGTATAGCCCATTATCACAAATTACAAATTTGCCTCAGGGGGCTTTACAGCAACACAACAACCTGTCCTTAGAAACTCGCATCAGATAAGGAACAACCCCCTAAAAAGAAAAAAAAAACCTTTAACAGGGAGAAAAAATAGGAAGAAACCTCAGAGAGAGCACCAGAGGGGGGGATCTCTCTCCCAAGGTGGACAGACGCGCAGTGGATGTTGCGTGTAAAGAATAAAACTAAATTTACAGACTACAACATTGAAAGAGGGTAACAGAATTATAATGGAATTAAGATAGATGAAGAATATGATGAGGAGGATGCCAAGCAGTGTCCAGATGCCACCAGAACAGCCTAGGACCTGAGCCACATCCCATGTATAACCTGACAGGAGGACAGACTACATTACAAACATTAGTCACACATTAGAGTGAGAGAAGGATATGGATCGAAACGGGATAACAAAATTGTATGGACTTATAAGATGTGTAAAGAATGTGATAAGGAGGATGCCAAGCAGTGTCCAGGTGGTGACCACCATCATCATGGAGACCTGGGAGGAGGACAGACTGCACATGCACACAGGGAACTAAAAAACAAAAAACGATGACGCCAGCTAATTTCACGAATTAGTAGTGCTGTGGAGGAAATCACCCTGTAATTATCGTACCGTAAAATAGCATCTTTAGATGAACAGTAAACGCGGGTCATTTCTGGAGTCATTCACTGTAACAGCTCATATACAAACGAAGTGTTTTTTTGTTTTGAATTCTTATTAGTTACAATCAGTTATAAATATTCTTTTCACAATATTTGATATGCTTGCATTTGAAGTTAATAAGCTCAAATGTGTGTCTAATTCATACAAAGCGTGCTGTTTGAGGTGTCTCATTTATTTGATCATACTTTTTTTTCTTGTAAGTCATAGCTAGTTTGACATTAGACTAGCAGAACAGGGTTTTAGTGTGGGATTTTCACTTACCATAAAAAAGCAACAAAACAAAAAAAAGCCCAAAAGGATGTGGAAACATGTTGACCAGGTGGGCAAGTTGTATTTGTACTAGTGAACTTTGCGGTTGAAGTTTTTGGTTGTGGCCCACGTTTGGAGACTGTTTCTTTGTCATATGGTACATCATTACAATGCAACGCTGAGCGAGGTTGACCCAATGCACGTATAAAAGCAGCTTTTGATTCCCACATGCAAAATGACAGCATGAGATGCTTTTTATGCAAATATTTTTATTCTGTTACTGAACATGTGGAATATGATTAAAATTGAAAAACAATGTTATGATTACACTTTTAACTTTTACATATAATTCAGTTGCAGTAAACAAAAGTTACATGGATATAACCAAACAGTAGAACACTGACAAGAGACAGCGCATGGGGGTTATTGTACTGTTGCAGTAATACAGGGTATAGACAGTGAAGACTGTTTGTTTCACCAACGCATTCCACTCACACTCCCCCAAGCCCAGTACACACACATGCTCACACGCACAAAAGACTGCCAAATTAGTATTGTTCTTTTTCATGATGCTGCACACTGACATTGTTTGGCCTGCCGCTTTTGCATGAGAGAATAGACAGCATTTATGATGGGGCTCATGATGAAAGGAAAATAGGAATGTAACAATATGAAAGAAATGAAGGATATATGAATATGGACGAGTTGCTGTTTTGAAGCCTTATGAAACATCAAATCATTCTCAAACGTCCAAATAAATTATTCATGTTTTTACTGCATGCTATTCGGAAATAAAAAATGCATGCAATATTACTGGTCTCAAAAAGCAGAACACATGAAGGTTTTAGATATGTTGCTAGATATGTTGACAATGTTAACATCTAGTGTCTGTGAGGGGTTTGTATTATTTTGGGTCATTTATACAACAAACTAGGGCTGCATGATACTGGGGGGGGGGAACTCACATTGCGATATTTTTTTTCCTTCTGCGATATATATTGACAAAAAATACAGGCATTCTCTCCAGCTCAGGAATCAGGAACGGGAACACTTTATTTGTCATTTCACTTCATGCACTTGCGTACATGAAAGGAAATGAAATGCCGTTTCCAAATAGAGCTATTCAAGATCATTCTTGAACGATTGGGGTGATTTTGTAGTGGAGTTATTGGGGAAGTGTGAAAAGTGAGCGGTGCCTCTTTTTTTTCGCAGATAGATGGAGTCAGACGACGCGGAGCGACAGCCGAGAATAGTCATGCGCAGACCGGCTCTGACGTCATCTGAGGCCGCGTATACACATAAATCACGCGCTCACCCGAAGCAATTATTTTCTCCCAATTTAGCGACCCGCATCCGATCACACATTACTGTTATTTGTCAGTCAGTGGGATATATGTAATCGTGATGATACGGTAACACATTACACCATGTTTGAGGGACCAGTTTTGTGGCCATCATAAATGGTACATACCGCGCTTTGCAGCTGCCGCGTATGAGATGCCCGGCACTTGACACGTCATGGTACACCAAGTACACCAAATCACTCCCACACGGAACTTTTCTGCTTTTCCTTTTTTTTTTCTTTTGTTATAACGCTCCCTTTCTAATTTTCTCTTGGATCTTTTTGCCTCAATTACTATGTAACCGGTTATTTTCTTGCCCGGTGCGGGATTCGATACGAGGTGTACTGCACCACAAGGCGACATCACTAACCGCTCGACTAAAGGGTCAGACTCATTAACTAGGGCAGGGGTCCCCAATTACTTTTCATAGCGGGCCACTTTTAAAACCACGGGCCACTCAACCTCCAGCAGCATGTTGTTCGTTAGTTTGTTTTGGTGTCGATACGTTGCAGGTATTATAATTTAAACAGAGATTTTTCATCTATTTTTCGATATATTACTAGTCTTACTTTTACTACTGTAAACTACTAATAAGACACGTTAGTCCCTAGCTATCGGGTCTGACCCTTTAGCCGAGCGGTTAGTGATGTCGCCTTGAGGTGCAGCACACGATGTATCGAATCCCGCACCGGGCAAGAAAATAACCGGTTACACTAAGAAATTAACTGGTTTTTTTTGTTTTGTTTTTTGGTAGGGAAATTTAAAAAAAATCTTCCTTCTGGCATTTCTCCAAAAATTCTCACGGACCATAAATCAACCCGTCACGGGCCGGACGTGGCCCGCGGGCCGCCTATTGGGGACCCCTGAACTAGGGACTAACGTGTCTTATTAGTAGTTTACAGCTGCTTAAGACAAATGGACGCCGCAGTTGGCGCAATGAGAGTCTATCCTGCTAATTCGTGCCTGACGAAAAACGACGCTTAAATAAAACGTGTCCACATTTTAGATAACACAGTTAATATTTCCCTCATTACTGAGGTATTATTTCACCCACCGGAACACATCCGCTATTAATCAGAATATTGATTTTTATGACTCAGCCCGCCAGATCCATCCGCGGTACCCAATGATACAACTGCGATCCACGCATCACTAGCCGAGGAGCAGATAAACACGTCGATGTGTCATTTGTCCAAAAGGAGGGAAATCGGATTACATTTATATCAGACAGACTTGTTTTGTAGATTAGTCATGGAAAACGAGAACCATTTTCTTTTCGTATCGAGCAGCAAAAAGTTGTATTATGCGAGTTAATTTGCCTCACTTCACGTCGCAAGACTGCTGCGCATGTGCACATCGCGATGACGATGCTGAAACGATATATTGTGCAGCCCTGCAGCAAAACTCTGTATTTTGCCTGGATGCCCTCATAAGAAAGAAAAATGTCTTTACTTGATTGAGTGCTTACTTTGCAACATATAGTTCTATTTAACTTGAAACAAACCAAAGTGGTCGATTTGTTTAAGGCCCCAATTTCTGTTAATTAAGCATGTGGTAGAGAAAATGGGACGAGATGTCTTTATGCTACATGGCTGAAAGACAGTAAGCTTCCGTGAAATCAATTACTAACTACCGCTCCTCTCCCAAGACTACTGTAATCTTACATTCATTATCAAGAGCACATCATGCACTTCAAATATCTTTTTTTTCTGCCTCTGCAAGTGGGGTGTCTACCAGGCAAAGCGATTTTACATGTCCACAAAATGTTTCAAATTCGGAGAGTGATTTTAAAGTGGCTCCGTTTTGCACATAAATCTATGAATGTCAAAACATTTTTGGAAATAAGGGCTACTGTTTTCCTACACATTCCACTGACAATGCCTTTTAATGAGAAATGGAAAGCTCTTGGCTTATTCTGAATTATTAGGGGAAGACAAATAATTTAGCTCACATATCCAAGTTGGTTAAAAAAAATCAAAAATTACTAAACAAAGACCAAAAAAACATTTATACCTTATCGTAATTAGCAGTTCTGTTGTGGCTGTGGGATGGACTTGTTGAAGAACTGAACAAACACTGGATTCGTTTAGCGATCCATCTCATCCAGCAGCGGTGTTGCGTCTCCGGTGATAGACATGGGTGTACTCTCGATCATGGGGCTGGGCGAGGGTCTTGGTGTCATCCTGCTGGGTCTCTGCTTCTTGCGCTCTGCCTCCTTCTCCTGTAGCCATTGCTCTGCCATCTTGCCCCAGTCCACTGCGGCATGTGAAGTTGCCCTGATGATTTGGGAATGGGACATCAAAGAAAAGTGAATACAGCTCCCATAGTGCTCCGAGAATTATTTTTTTTATGAATGAATAAATACTGTAACCATGCACCGGCTTGTCAGAAACTCAGAAATTACGTACTTTGGCTGCAACTGTGGTGTCCTGTGGCGAGAGGAGGATGAGGATGGCGTGGAGGAGGAAGGGCGGTGTCCATGTGAGGACTGAGGGGTACTGTTTGGATACTGTGGGGTGTTGATGCTCTGTGGTTGGCTAGGGGTGGTGTAGGAGTAGTTCGGTGTCAAAAGGGGAGTAGCAAGTGGCTGCTGAGCAGGAGTGGCAAAAACCTGTGTATTTCAAACAATATATACATCAAATGCAGGCCAGGTGAAAACATTTTCTGAACTGGCAACACTGAGGTCTACTGTAGCATTGAACAAATCTTAAAACATACATGATAGAAAAAAAAACCATACATGATAGGCACTGCTACTGCCCCCTCCTCCAGTGCTACTGCCGCTGTATGCGTATTGGCTAGAGGCCCACTGGGCAGGAGTCGTGTTAGGGTTCTGACCCTGGCCGGTTACTGCAGCGATGGCATTGAACATCTGAGAGGTCATGTTGGGAGGAAGGGCGCTGACTGCTCTGGTCAGATCTGAATAAATCAGGCAGAAAAATAAACAAAGAGATACAGACTCCATGGGATACTCTCTCCAGGCTCCTCATTAAGCGAGGAACCCGAGCATCCATTAAAACCCACTCATATGAAACAGACTGTATTAATTGAGAGACAGTAACCTGCGATGTTAATATTGGCCGGCGTAGCGTTGATGGATGCAGGGGTCCGCGTTCTACTGCTGCTGCTTGGGGTGACTCCTGTTTGATGACAGAATACAGTGTCTCGTTAAATACAAAGTCTACGGGACCTCTAGTTTAACTGTGAGATATTGGTAGGCAACATCTCCATAGGCTCTGACCTGGCATGGGCTCCTGGTAATGGTCCTTGAACCAGCGGAAGAGTCCATTGACTGTGGGGAAAATTTGGGCTCTGTATCTGAACCCCTCAGGTGTGATGGTCACAAATTCAATCCTGTCAAACAAGATATTTTGTCACACCAGGGGTTTGATGAGTTTTCCATAAATACCATAACTAAAAATGGGCTAATTCTCTTGAAAACTTTATAGTTTTTCAAAGTTATTTGTTGTAAAACTGCAAGTAATGACAAAAAGACATAACTGTAAGTAAAAACAAGGCAATTTTATTGTAATCTGTTAAATAATAATATGGTCGATAATCTGAATCCAGCTACTCTGAATTAAACTGGACCAGGACCGTAAATATAGCTATAAAACAGAGTCCAAATGTCAATATCCTATCTTACAGTTTGTAAAGTGAAGAGAATGTACATATGTATTGTGCTTAAAAGCTCTTTGCATTGCATTGTGGGATACTCCTTGAGCCAGAGTGTCTAATATTGAAGGGTCACATTCATATGCCCCTGGACAGTATGGTACATGCAACATTGTTCGGGATGTTGAAGGATTTACCCAGTAAAATGGCACGGGTAAGATTAGATGCCCTAGTAGCACAAACAGAAATCTTAGACATAGGCAGAAGTTTTAGAAGGACAAGTTTATGAAATTCTGAATGTAAACTTTCCATGGATTTATACAGGCCAATCATGTTATTTTGGGGCAGGCAAATCGTCTTTTCTAGCAAAAACAAAGAGCTTTTCATGACTTCCCCTTTGCCCTGACATACATTTTATGTTTGGATGTGAGGAGGCCAAGTCTGGCATTAGAGGTGATTCTTTAGTTTGTCCGTAGCACACGACTAGAAGTGAAGCCAAGTGCATCTCTGGCATTTCTACAGCTATAGAAATGTTTGGTTGGTATGAATGGCTGCTAATTAACATCTCAATATGAGTGGGTGTTGGTTGGCAAGATCCCACTAACCTTGGCTTTCCTCTGGGCTGGTAACCAAGCAGGAACTTCCCTGGTAACTCTCTGCAGGCAGATACATAGTATGGGATGAAAGTGGGCTTCTCCTTCTTGCTTTTCACCAGGACGTCCTCCATTTTCTGTAATTCAGAAAAGCAGTTGCTGATGATTGTTAAGGTTATAACTAATGTGTTTTGAAAGGGTCCACCACTGTAAACTTTTGTAGATTCTCTACTCACTGGCAGAAGTGTTGAATGACAGTTTACATTACATTGCATGCCATTAAAACACACACACGTACATATGTATATATATATATTTACACTAATGATGTTGTGAATTATTCATACTGTCAATATACTACTCCCTTTCTGTCTCCACCATTGCATTCTTGAAAATATTTGTGTCCAAGCAGATCGCGAGCAAATGCAGCCATTGGTTGAACATAACGGGCGGTGATTTCATCCAGATCTTCAAATTCCTGAGGAGAAGAATATCAAATATGAGAAGAGAGCATCGGATATATCTCTATCTCAGTCTGTTTATATGCACAAGAACCTCTGGAGAGCCAGTCAGTTGGAGAGCCTCACTTCATTGTTGATCCAGAGTGTGTGTCCAAGACTGAAGGCATTTTCCTTGCCCTCTTCCCGTACATCAATGTGCTGATAAATTCCTTCAGCCACCTTCCAGGTAACAGTCAGGTGGTTCTCCCCTTTGCTGCTAGGTCTGATGATCAGGTCTCCCTGGTCCATAGTCTCCATCATCTTCTCTGCCTGCTTAAAGTTGATATTGTGGAAGGAGGGGTGGGCTATCACTCTCTTGATGTAGGCTACAAAGTAGGAGGGCAAGTGACATTTAAATCACAATTCCATCTATTGCATTCATCAATTAGAATAATGCATGATATGTACATTTCCTGGTACAAACTTGTTCTGTGTTGTTTCATTCGTGCCTCCTCCTCCTTTTTGATGTCTTCATTCTCACAATCAAAGTCATAGTAGGTGTCTTTAGGAAGCTTCCAGTCATTGTTCTTGTCTGACAAGTCTGATGTACGACAGGTCAGGTCCACACTGAGCTTCTCTATGTCAATCTTCATGATTCTGCAGTGCACAGTCATACCCACCTGCAAATAAAAGCACACGCCATACCATCAGGTTACCCAGAGGTATGTTGTCTATCGACCTCTGGTGGGCAAATCCTAAACATACACTTGCAGCGCAATAACGTTATGATGGAAATTCCTTCCCTCATTTCTATATTGACTTACTCATTCACTTAGCCTTAATCTGTGTATAAATCACTAGTGGATGGTTCTCATCCCATCATACATTTTAATTGCTCATATGTTCTAATTAATAGATATATTTGTATTTAAGGTAGATTTACAAATAAAACCATTTACACTTTACAGCATTTAGTGCACCGCAGCCCCCGTCGTGACATATATCATCATACATTGATATGTTATTGGCTTTTCCTCGCTCCCAATTCAGTGGCTAATTTTGTTAGTGTATGTCTGCAAGTGTAGGATGAGGTAAATAAAAATTATTGTACTAGTCAGGAAGTGAAAAATGTTATCCTCAAAAACAGAAAAATAAAACAACATTTGATGGTAAATTTTGTTTGGTGGCAATAGCACATTTCTAGAGCACAGTATCAAATGGATGTAAGCTGAGTTCATACTATGAAAGGGATAACAGTGCATTTTTAATTTCATGGGACCATTAAGATCATTCTAGAAAGGGGCCCAGTGTGTCATTGCACAGCTTCACGATGACCGTATATGATACAAGCCATCACCAAATAACACCTGAAAATTCAAATTCATAACCTAACCTTGACTCTTTCCTCTGGGTGCTTGACCAATTTGTCACTGAGGAACTTGGTGGGGACAAAACCAGTGACCCCATTGTCCAAGCGACAGCGTACCCCTATAGCTTGGCCAGGGCACGAGCCGCTGTCAAAATGATTCCAAACCTGGGCGAGAAAAGACAAAATCATTTGCACACCTCTGTAATTGGTACTGTGACTGCCACAAAAATTCTTTTCTGAATTTGTATTATTAAGGTCTGAGCAAAAACTGTTTTAGGCCACAAATGTAGCAGTTAACTATTGTTTGCAATCAATATTGTATAATCATGATAAGTAAAACAGTCTTAAGGTACTGTACTTGGTAACACACACACACACACACCAAATGCATCTTACCTCACTGAGTTCAGGAAAGTTGTTCTGTTGGCAGAATGGGCACTGCCACAGACCTGTCTCATCGTTCCTTATTGCTTGGTCATAGCTCTCGCCCTGCGGGCGCCGGTGAGCAATTCCTGTCACAATGCTGGTAATCAGTTTTCCTGGAGGGATCAACCAACACTGTTGCTGCACAGCTCTGAGATTCATCCCATGATCAGATTTAAACACATACAGTTATGAAATGAGGTTGAGGTGTCAATGAGTTTCTATCAACATCACTACCTATGTAGAAAGTCTCTGGGGTCTCCTTAGTGATCAAGTTGAAGATCTCCTCTGTATTAGGGGCTCTGTAGGTCGACCTCAAATCCTTGTATCTGCAACTCAGCTCGGCACGGATGTCGTAAAGAGTGATACCCTTATTTCCATAGCCCTATAGAACGCAGAGTGTTAGACAAATGAATTATTCTTAGTTACTGAAAGTTATCGACATCAAGTCACAGTGTTGCAGCACTGTTTCATTATTCACACTGACCTGCCTCTCAAGCTCCTCTGCAAAGGCATCCAGGTCCAAATCTTTCAGCCGTTCCGGGTTTTCCAAGATCTCTTCCAGAGCTCCAGCGGGGTTGGCATCCTCAGCAGATTCATCATACTCCAAAGCATCCACAGCCATCTTTCTCGCCCACTCATACGTCTCAGGGTGAACCCGTGAGCCATCCAGAACCTCAATGTAGGAGTCAGTGCTGCAGAGAGGGGATACTGGACAATTTAAGGTCTGTCAGAGTATAAACACATATTTGGTTTTTGCAAAGGTGCAAAATAAGAATCTTGTGAAAACCTGCTACACTGTTGAAATGTAAATAAAAATATTTCCCCAACAAAAAGAGCATGTTTTACTGATTATGTAAATGACTAGCTTTTAAGTTAGCTGTTAAGTTAGGTGTATTATATACCACAAGGTACACAGATTTTTTTTTTGTTAAGAAATCTCTGGACCTTTATATTGCTTAACATACAGCACTACATCTGACCTGTCTCCCAGAGAGGCTGTATCAATCTTAATGAATCCAGCACAGTTGATGAAGACTTTGGGACCCATGTGACACATAGTGACCAGCTGAGTACGATTTTCTAATCGGGCATTGTTCTGCTTCAGGACCTGAAACATAAAACCCATTTTCCCTATTTGCTCACTAGAGCAGGTTAAATACTTGACTGAGGCAAAACATGGGACACTTTGGCCTGGTTGCCATTTTACCTTCAAAAGATGGGCTCCTTTCCTAGGACCCAGGCCACAGATGTGCTGGACTAAACTGTGGGTGTAGGGGTGGGCCATGGCTCTGTTCACATCCACACCAACCTCGTTGACCCGGTTAATGAACTCACACTGCAGGGCATTCAGCAAATCCTCCTTCACCACCAAATCCTAAATGGAAGTATAAGAATAATATCCTCCTTTACCAGCAAATCCTAAATGGAAGCATAAGAATAATCCAGTTTTTTAATATTCTTTGTTTTTATTTGTTCTATAACAATTTGAACTATTGTACTTGTCAGGAACAGTTGGTAATGCTTGTTTTTTGAAAAGAACTTTGTAACCATTGTTTTGAAAAGTGCAACACAAATAAAAAAATGTCAATATACAAGTGATCTCATAAGCCTTTGTACAATATACTGTATATCAGTCTGCAGTGGGTAACCATATCAATGCAGTGTATCACCATCAAATGACTGAGTCAACATTCTTGTGAATCCAGCTTGGCAAATAAAAGATATTCTTACTTTGACACTTAGTGTGGGCTGTACTGTATATCTGTATCTGTGTACTAGCATAATGAGTAATTAGACAGGAACAATCTGGAGAGCAACAGTTATCTACGTATCCACACACCAAGGTTGTAAAATGACCATTAGTATCTTTATAATGTAACATTATGGCCAGATATAATTACTTGAAGGGGATGGAGCTTCAGACACAGGATGTCCTCATCGCTGCTGCACACCTGTGCATACTCCACCAGAGGGTCTTGGATCTTTCTGGCCAAGGACACAGCTTGTCTCAAAAGGGGAGGGTAATCCCGGTAATCCGCCTGGATATTAAACATAGGGGATTTTAGACAAAAGTCTGACTCTAGAAAGAGAGAGATGGAGAAAGACAGACACCAAAAGATAGAACATAGACAGTCAGAGACAGAATACAAAGAAGTTTATGCGGTGGAGGAATGTAATTTCAGATTAAGTGGCATTGTGTCGGTTGACCTCTGACTTCTTGCTGTTCATGTAGAGAATGGCAAGGTCATTGTCAACCAGTTCCACTGCTATGGGAGGAAAAGAGGCCTCCTGCTCCAGCTCACTGATGGTGCGCTTTATGTCATCGATAATCAACTGGGCATCCCTGGGTTGCAGCATGTGGGACACACAAAAAAATACAAGAAAATAATTTTTGCAGAAGTCTTTACACCTCAGTCAGAGAAGAAAGAGGGAAAAAATTGAATATAGGGGGACTTACCTGTTCTCTCCCCCTACAGCAATGATGTGAGGCTTCTTGCTATTCAGGAACTTTTTGAGGCTGTCGATATCTTGGAGCTAATACAAATTTCCCACAGAATTGTCACTGGTAATGAAGTCTTACTTAGAATCATGTAATGCACAAGATTATAATTCAAGAGAGATCACCTTCTTCTCTCGTTCATCCTCTCTCCATGCATTTCTCCTCTTCAGAAAGTAAGGGAGCCTCAGGAAATCCCCCATCTCACCATCACCATTCACTAGAGCGCAGAATACTGGGGTGTCTCTGAGGCAACACAGAAAGATAAAGTATGTCTCTGCATAGTTGAAGCCATAGAGAGAAAGCCAACGAGACAGCGTTTAAAGAGTTAAAGATGGGAGCACCATAACCTACCTGCTAGATGCAAAGGCCACTCCCAGGACACGGACCCCCTTGCTTTGGGATTCAGCCATTAGGTCCTCATCTTCCTCCTCATCCATTTGCTGGTCAGGACGATAGGGCGCCACCTTCAGCCAGTTATACAGCTTTCTGCTGCAGGCCTGAGGGGTGGCAACCACTATCATAATACTGTGGGCTCAATATACATCAATGCTCTGAGCCGCCTGCTTTGGAAAGTCAATGCCAGAATAAGAAGAGAAGTTATCAATACCAAAGTGACAATGAAAAGGAAAGAAAAAAAGGTTTTCAAACTGAAATAGTAACAACAGCAATGACTTTAGTATTCATTCCCATTATACAGAGTAGCTGCAAATCTTGTTGGTCAGCTAATATGATGGAGATCTGTTGGAGAGCATGCTCATACCTTGGTAATGTTTTCTTTTGCCTCAGAAATCAGCTTGCTCTTCAGCTCTTTAGCCATCTGTGGGTACAGAAACTGCTTGAGGGAACGTTCGATGGCCAGGGTGCGCTGCCTATTCCACTCTTGGACCTGGTGGCTGAACTCATCTCTGTAGTAAAATTGCTTGATCTCCTCAAAGTAAGTTTGGTCTCCATACCTGCCCAGTAAGGATACAGAAATGGCTCTATGAACAACACAAAGATTCTCACCAAGTTTAACATTGGTAACTAAATTTGTACTTGATCTAAAGATAGCCTGCGGACTACATTGCAAGTTATTTACTGTTGCTCTTTCTGTGAACAATCCAAAAAGAAAACCAACCTGTAAGTTGTGGATAACTGCAGTGACATATAATTTGCAGCTCTTATTTTTGTTCAAAATAAAATATATTAAGGGAAAATACAGAACCAAATGTACCAAATTCAAATTTCAATTAAAAGAAATTCAAAATTCAGTTTTCAAAGAAAAATATTTTTCTTAACATGATAAAACTGTTCTCTCTTTTTAATAATTAAATACGATTGATAACACGCTTTTCAATAAAGGATATGATTTTTAGGAAATTGTTTTCTATTGTACTTTACACTGTGCTGACATTTGATAGGCGGCATGTAGAGAGAAGGGCCTCACCCCGAATGTGACTTTCTTTATCTTTTGATGACTATGTAACTATTACCACACCATGATAGTGGAAATAATAAACCACCTCTCAGACATGAGAACATATGGCTATCTTATCAGTCTTGCAGGGCTGAGTTCTGGAGGTAACCAATAGTTGAAATTGTTTTTTCGTGATAGCAGTCACAGAAATAACTGCTTCTAATTGTTCTGAGGCCACAACAGACTGATTGTGAAATGCTGATCCAAGGCATTAGCGTATTTATACATTCACATTTATGAAAAACTAGTAGGCCTCACCCCTTCACTCCGATCAGGTCAATACAGATGCTGATGGTGAGCAGTCCCTCTTCCTCTGCTTGACACATCCTAAGGAACTGATCTCCATTCAACTCCTTCACTGGCTTATTTTTTAGGTACTTGAAGGAGTAGCCATAATGAGCCTCATCTATATCCTGTAAGATAAACAGATCAGAATCAGAATACTTTATAGATGGGACATCAAATCACATACAACGCCTTGAGCAAGGTTTTTTTTTTCCAATTTTTTTTCTCCCCAATTGCATCTGGCCAATTACCCCACTCTTCCAAGCTGTCCCAGTCTCTGCTCCACCCCCTCTGCTGATCCAGGGAGGGCTGCAGACTACCACATGCTTCCTCTGATACATGTGGAGTAGCCCTTCTTTTCACCTGACAGTGAGGAGTTTCGCCAGGGGGACGTAGCACGTGGGAGAATCCCGCTATTCACCCCAGTTCCCCCTCTCGCCCTCTCCCCTGAACAGGCGCCCCGACCGACCAGAGGAGGTGTTAGTGCAGCAACCAGGACACATACCCACATCCGGCTCCCCACCCGCAGCCACGGCCAATCGCGTCTGTAGGGACGCCCTACCAAACCGGAGGTAACACGGGAATTCAAACTGCCGATCCCTGTGTTGGTAGGCAACGGAATAGACCGCTACGCTACCTGGACGCCCTTTGAGCAAGGTTTTGACGTTGTGAATTGAGAAGGCACAGAAAGGTAGAGCTTGTAGTTATTCAGATACCACACATACCATATTACACCGAAATCATTAATACAAGAGGCAATATCTCTACATGATGAAAAATACTTGTTGAAATAACTTTTGTTCAACTTGAGGTTTAATCTCCTGGAATATAGAGGGTATGATATTTACAAAAGCTAAGACAGAGATATTATTGAAATAAAATAAAGTATTTTAAGATTTAATTTGTGAGGTCTACACAGTGCTGCTATATGATACAATATAGCACAACTCTGAAAGATGTAATCCGGTTAAAATACTTTGGCTAACCTAAAATGGGGCATGTACAAAAGATGCTGCTGCTTTTTACCTGCTTATTTAAAAGTGTGTATCAAAATATCTTCAAAATAATAGTTACCAAACTGCAGATCAAGGTCATTAAAAATAGCATGCATCTAAATTACACGTGATTATGACAAGATTATTCACTAAATCCATTAGTATTTATTTACGGTGTACCTTTCTGCCTTTCTTGGTGGGTTTGATGTTGATTTTGGCCCTCTCTTGGAAGGTCTGTCGCAGTACATGTCTGACCAGGGGCTCCCGTGCTATCTGCATGGCCACCATGTAACGTGTGCCCTCAAGAACTGCCTCTGCTGTACTGAACTGACTGTGTAGAGACAGAAAGAGGATATAGTTTTGTAGTGTTAGAAAGAAGCAAATGAAAAGTATATTTACGATGACAAAATGAGCATGGCATCAATAACACGGCACAGGCAATGTCTGAGTCTCCATGGACTATGATGTTTGCGGATGACATTGTGATCTGTAGCGAGAGTAGGGTGCAGGTTGAGGAGAACCTGGAGAGGTGGAGGTATGCACTGGAGAGAAGAGGAATGAAAGTCAGTAGGAGCAAGATGGAATACCTATGCGTGAATGAGAGGGAGGGCAATGGAATGGTGAGGATGCAAAGAGTAGAGGTGACGAAGGCATATGAGTTTAAATACTTGGGGTCAACTGTCCAAAGTAACAGAAAGTGCAGAGGAGAGGTGAAGAAGAAAGTGCATGCAGGGTGAAGTGGGTGGAGAAGAGTGTCAGGAGTGATTTGCGACAGAAGGGTACCAGCAAGAGTTAAAGGGAATGTTTACAAGATGGTTGTGAGACCAGCTACTATGTTATATGGTTTGGAGACAGTGGCACTGACGAAAAGACAGGAGGCGGAGCTGGAGGTGGCAGAGTTGAAGATGCTAAGATTTTCATTAGGAGTGACGAAGAAGGACAGGATTAAGAACGATTATATTAGAGTGACCGCTCAAGTTGGACGGTTTGGAGACAAAGCAAGAGAGGCAAGATTGAGATGGCTTGGGCATGTGTGGAGGAGAGATGCTGGGTATATTGGGAGAAGGATGCTGAAGATGGAGCTGCCAGGGAAGAGGAAACGAGGAAGGCCAAAGAGGAGGTTTATGGGTGTGGTGAGGGAAGACATGCAGGTGGCTGGTGTGACAGAGGAAGATGCAGAAGACAGGAAGAAATGGAAACAGATGATCTGCTGTGGCAATCCCTAACAGGAGCAGCCAAAAGTAGTAGTAGTAGTAGTAGTGGTAGTAGTAGTAAGCAATGTCTAACTGACCTGCAGATATAGTCCTTTGCCAGCTCCAGAGGCTCTGCAGGAAACTGTTCTGTCTCATGGCGCTGGTAACTGTCACGCAGATTCTCTCCAAACTGCTCTGGCGTAAGACCAAACTTTTTTGCGAGGCCATCTGACGGGATGGTAGAGAAGTGAAAAATAGAAAATAGTTGTGGAACTTGAATGCACATGAATGTTCATCAACTTTGCAAATAAGAGGAATTTAAATGGTTGGGACGTTTGACAGAATGTACACAAATAATATGCTGTTCTAATTTAGAAAGACTAAGACTGTATAAAAAAACAAGAGCATCCAGGGATCTAGGCTAATCTCGAATCAGTGTATATCAAAGTTGGGAAAAGAGTAAAAGAATTAGAAAATGCTACATATATTCAGCACAGAGGGCAAAAAGCTAGTGCTTAACACCTTCAAAAAATCGGCATGGCTCTCAACTATCCACCAGTCACACACTGCACTAATAAGAATTTGTGTCCATCACACAAATCATCCTACCGTATAAAACTGACCTGAATTTTCACATGAGATCATTATTACTCCCTGATTTATTTTATTTTACATCCTTAAGGAGTGCAAGGAAGTGAATGGCACAGATTTGAATACTGAACACCAAATTTTCAGTTGCCTAAAATGTCTGAAGAAAATAACATCAAGGGGACAAATATTGTGACATACTCACCAAGACCAGCACTTTGGCAGATACTGTACATGTCCCTCCGAGATGCAAGTTTCAGGTCAGGCCCTTTAAGCTGCGTCTCCTCCTCATCTTCCTCCCGATTCTGTTTCTCTTGCTCCTGCTCTCCTGAGAATGAAAGATGTGACATGGATGTGTTCACAGTAAGTGTTGGTCGATAATACTGGCCAAGAATCTGAACAGCAAAAGCAAGAACTGAAACCTACTCGCTTCATCCACTCCTTTGTTCTTTTTCATTTTCTTCAAGCTGGACTTGGCCGCATTTTGCATCTTTGGTATGTCTCGGCCATAGTATAGGAGGAAGTGGTTGTAGACATCGCTCAGTTCATCACTAGACTGGACATTCTTTAACCTAGGCAAAATCATTCATTACAGTCACATATTCACCCACTACACCAGCCACATTTGGAATAAAAAACACAATAAAAGACTGCATTGTTGTTTTTTTTCCAGGATAAAAACAGTTGTTGGTAAAAATTTGGACATGCCCATACCTTTCCAGATCTGCAGTGTCAAGAGGGCGGATGCCATCAGACAGTGGTTTATCTGGATCTGCTGAGATCTGCTCAAACTGGAAGGCCTGCATTCTTTGGAAAAGGCGGGTCAGATTCTGTTTACGGGTTCTCAGCTGTGTCCACTATTAAAAAAACAAAAACAAAGAACAGTTGAGCAGGAGTTAGGCTGAACACAGATTTTTGTTATGTAACTAGATGGAAATGAGGTATGAGTAATTAATTACCTTTTCATCCCACTGCCACGCTTTCCACAGGTCATTTATATTGAGCTCCGGCTCCACATACTCTTTCCTGTAGAATGCAATGAATGGAACCTAGAGGCGCAGTCAGAGTGGTTTTTTGGAATCAATTTGGATGCTGGAAATAAAATCGAATGACCAATCTTTGCCCTGCGAAGATGTAAAAGTTAAAAAAAAACCTCGAAGTGTTGGTTCCTCATAAAATTCAAAGCCTCTTTGATCTTTTGGATCATGCTGGGACCTTTTCTGCTGAAGTTGGTAGTTGGGCCTCTTTCCAAGTATTCGGCACTCTCCTGATAAAAGCAAATTAGAGTGAATTCCTAAATGTGAATAACAAAATAGCCAGCTTTAAGAAGCAGCTTTGAGTATATATGCTGAATCATTCTTAACTCTTGCAGCTTCACCTGCATAGAAATGGTTGGAGTGGAGAAGGCATTTCTGTATATCCATTCAGCCTCCTCCTCTAGCTCATCATCCTCTGCAGACTTAACAGGAATGGATCGCAACTACAACCAGAAAAAACACCGTGGTCAGGTTACTACAATTAAAGCTATAGACAACAGCCCACTCACTTACATTTACTGACATTATATTCCCTTGATCCTGCAGCCTCACAAAAATTTTTTCTCATACACAGTGTAAAAATATCAAAATATCACAGTGGAGATATTGCACCTGGAACCTCTCCGGCATGTCTGTGGATCGGATCTCATTGTCCTGGTCAGTCATGTGACTGCTCTCCAGCTCGCTCGGCTCATAGATGTCAAAAATGCTACGACGGCCTGTCCTCTTCTTGGCCTGTTTTTTAGGTCGGTCCCAGGACTCCTCTTCAGCATCCTCTTCCTCATCTTCAACATCATCATAGGCTTCAATGTCAAAATCCGCAAAGTCGAAATCCCCTCCAAATATCTCCTGGGCCTCCTGAAGAGCTCTGTGGAAAAGTTTGTAATATATAATGAGAGGGCACACACACCCAATGAGAGCGCCGAAAAAATATTAGCTTTTGACTGAAGTTCCAGGGGGACGTTCATGTCTGATTCACTCACGCATCTGTGTAACCTGGCAACTTCTTTCTCCATTTAGGTTTCTTCAGCGGTTGACCATCATCATCCACAATGAAGTCATCAATATCTGAGAATTCATAAGACAAGGATGTCTTTTTTCAGGTTAGGCACAGATGGAAACAACTAACTTGGTGGAATGCTCACACGAAAAAAATGAGAAAAATGTAACTCTGAATGTAGGGAACAGTGTGTCTGAGAACATCTTGAAAAGCCTATATAAGAATTTTAACTGGGTATCTGGGTGCAGCAAGTGGACAAAGAAGTAAAGGGATTTAGAACAGAGGAGTTTTTGTGCAGCATGAAAATTAGAAACAACTATTAATCATGAAGGATCTTCATACCAGATTCCTCATCATCTTCCTCATCATCATCCTCAGGACGTAAAGGCACCTCCACAGCTGCCTCAACATCATCCAGGCCACTTGACCCCATGAAGATCTCATCGGCTATCATATCCTTCTCATGGGCCTCTCTGACATCATCATTTCCCTCCTCATCCTCATCATCAGACATGTCACGTAAACGTCTGAACTTTTGCTGAAGTAAGGGAGAATGAGAAAATATGTAATGGCGGTGAAAATGGCAGAATATGATTACATTTTTCACCTAGGTAGACACAGTGATGACAATCCCTTTTCGTTTTACATAAGAGTACATAGGTGTAAAATTACCCTTTTCACTTTAACTCCAAGATTCTCTTCAATGAGGTCAATGTCATCATCATCTAAGCGATCATCATAACCTGTAGATAGACATAAATTATCATCAGTACAACGATGGAAGGCTCTACTGACATATGTGACCGTGGCATGAGGAGACACTAACTCCGCTTCCTTTTGCGGTGTCCTATTTCTTCATCAGAGTCACTTTCTGCCTCTCTGTCCTGCTTGCCTTCGTCTTCCTCCTCTTCATCACCATCTCTATCCACGCCATCATCGATTAGATCTCGAAGGTTTCCGTGTTCATCTTGATCCTCTGCATTTTCCTCTTCCTCCTCCTCATCTGTAGAGGTCAATTAAGTTTATGTAAGGTAGACTGCCAGTGCATCAGTTTAGGCAGGCTTATACTGCATCATACCAAACCAGGTAGTGAATGACACACCTCATTGCCAATAGGCAATAGAAGTAACCCTAAAAACAAAATCTAGTATTTCTACGATTAATGAAAATGTTCTGAAATACCAGAAAGCCAAATTCCAAAAGGCTTGTTTCATCTTTCATTCAGTATCTTGTAGTATCATACAAACGTACTGCCATATGGACACAACTGTGTGCACTAAAAATTATCACAAGCTATGCATAGATTGACCTTACCATCATGTTCCTCCCCATGTCTCTGTGCTTTATTCCGCTCATCAGACCTCTCAAATAATTCCTCCTCAGATTCCTCTGCTTCACTTTCGATAAAATCCGACATGACAGCGGGGTCTGTTGATATAATCAATAGATTTATCAGTCTCTATTGTTAGTTTATAAAACTTCAGAGTTGATAAGCAGCTTGTGCTATAATGCAAACCCGTGTAAAGGGACCAAAGCATCCAAAATACCTTTTTTTTTTTTGTAAATCGCAGAGCTTTGCACTATTGCAAAGCTAATTTCCGCCCAGAGCATTGTAGTGTCTGCTCTCTATCAATGTTCACCCTCATTGATAGAGGCACACAGACAGTCTCCCACTTGGATGTCCAGTATTGGGTGTGTAAGATTGTAAAATCGGGTTCAGTATAATAACGCCATCGGTCAATATTGACAAAGCAGTGGCAAAACAGTGGAATAGCCTGATTTGTGAAATAAACCATAAAACACAATCAGACTCCTTACAGAATCGATGTGATTTGCTGTAATGTTAAAAACAACAACAACAACAACCTTGTATTACATATTGTACAAAAATACAGGTTTCCTTGAATCCCAAATTAAACGACGAATGAGGACACCAAGTCGTGGCATCCAAGTGGACAGATCTGATTATCATACATGGGCAAATTAGTGGACGAAGGGGAAGATGTCCATAAAGATGCGTGGGAGAATTTTATTCACATCGTGGGACGCGACAACACCCATACACGTACACCCACACACCCACACACAAAAACACATATGACATTGCACAATACAAACTGAAAAGACGTAATGTCGCGCTAGCAAAGGATGGGAGACTACAGGCTACATACAGACTGCGCATCGCATACGGCACACATGCTAATGGTGGGCTAGCAACACACACTGGGCAGCTATGGCTGCTAAACGCTAATCCGATGACCCGTCGGCGACATACCTTTGTAGTCAAATCCGTTATCTTGTGAGTGAAGGAAGCTAACGTTATACAGAGGCCGGTGGCCAGGATGCCATTCCTATGACTGCGTGGGGGTGGGGGGGGGTTCTCCCTCTTTTTGCTGTGTGGACGGCTGCCGTCGCCGTTAGGAGAAGAAAATAAAATGAATGCGGGGAACCGGAGCCTTGAAAACTAATGGAGGCGACGCAGCGCGTCACGGTACATCAGGGCAGACGGAGTGCCGCCGCGTGCATGAGACCCCGCTTCAAAACGCCGCTCAAAAGAAACGCCGTTTCGCCTCTCGAAACGCAAACGTACATATTTGGTAGTCATATTTTATTGTTCACCCCTCGAAGACCGAGTTTGAGGTGCGTGTTCTGCGTCGTGTGCGCCTCTCATCCGCACATCGGTGGGTTTCTCAGTGAAACGCCTTCATTTCCCCGCAGCGGTCGTTCTAGTGCGAGGACGCTCAGCACAGCGGCCGGCTCGCCGCAGACAGACCCAACCGCGCGGCGCGACACAGCCCGCATTGTCCCTGTGCCACACAGTCCGCGTGTTTCACCAAAACCAGCCGCCCCGCTGCCCCAATCTGGAAGAAGAAAGACATTTAAATCAATGGAGGTCAAAGTAAACCATTCAACGGTGTGAGAACAAAGGTTAGAGGAAGAAAAGAAGAAGGGGGGGGGGACGTGTGTTAACTCGTTTCAGAAAGTTATATGATATCTGGGAGAGGGGAATAATTTACCCACACGTGTGAAGGTGCACAGCATCTGCGATGACCTTTACATGAAGACAGGGTGGGAGTTATCCTGCAAGGTAGCCACCGCATTGATTATTACATAAATCTCTTGTCTGTTGACCAGGCCATATACCTTAATACCGGGCGCAGCTTTCTCTGGTGCTGTCGCAGTGCAGAAACTGTCTCCACTATACCAGGGGGGAAATGTCACTGCAAAAGACAGATCACAATTATGGGGGGGGGGGTCATTGCTGGTATCCAACACTTGTGTAAATAGGTCTTAATTATCTAGTGGAAGGTTCTGTTCTAAATTTGATTGATGTCATATTTATTCTTTTACATTACAGTGCAAGTAAAGACAATTATGACTGGGGGGTGTTCTAAGAGTGTGTGATGTAAAATGACTGTTTTAAAATGAGGTCAGAGAATTTACAGATCCTACTGGGACTCATATATGGGTCTTAGTTTTACATACATAAGTCCTGGTCCTAGTACAGGCCCTCTGTCATGGCTGCGACAGCATACTTGGCCGCATGGCAGAAACGCAAATCTGCATTACACATGCACACGATGTCTGCTCATGCTGCAAGGGAGAGAGATGGATTATGAGGTGTTGGCGAGATCAGGACAGCGGTGTTACTGCCCAATATTCGCAGATTTATTATTGCCATTTCCTCTGATCCACAGAAATGTGAACTTACAGGCACCAGTAAATCCAGAGAAATATCAATTATAAGAATTTAGACCAAAAATAATAATATTGAACCAGAACCTCTGTGTTCAACTCTTTTTGTTTATACAGCAGCACATAAAATCAAGAATATTACATTTTTCTTTCTAAAATATCAACATTGTCATTAAATCAAGACCCTGAATTGGCTTTGCCAAAAAGAACCAATGGCTGCTTTGATCATACTGCAGTTGAGGACAGTGACATCTGAAATCTCACCAATCATAATGAATATATTAGGGGGGAGGGGAAAATAGCAATTTAGGAGACAGGAATAATTTGTTAGAACCATTGAAAAACCCAGAGTAATAATTCTCTCTCATTGTTCAACAGTCTTCTGAATCCAGTATCACATTATCAGGGGAACCTGAAAATTTCCACCATAATGAATGGTAACATTTACCACTGATTTATGTGAATGACATGCCCATCATAAACATTTCTCTTTCATCGACTGATACGTTTCATGTGTACATATAGCCATGGCCATGGCATTCACTTACAAGTTAGCATATATCCAACTATGAATAACATTTTATGGAATCCAAGACATCCCCACAATGTCTTATATTTGAGAAATGACAAGATTTTTGTTATTAGAAGAAAAAACCTTGCATCTATCATGTTTCTCCAGCTGCTGGTTATACCATTTAGTAGTGACCCCAAGCCAGCATTGTTGATATATAGATCCATGCCCTGGTGCTGGGTTTTAATGACAAAGAACATGGACAGAATCTCCTTCCCAATGGACAGGTCACACTTAAAAGGAACCAGGACACCAGCAAATAATGAGGAACCAGGCGTTACATCGTTAAATTACCAAATGGTAAATATGAAATGGCTAATTCATGGGTTTATTTGTCAATTCACTGTATTTCCATTACTTGGGTGTAATTCTAAATAATATAACTTAACAAAGTTGTATGCTTTTTGTTTTGTTTTTCAACCTGCACATGTACTGCACAGTACTTATCCTAACCACAGATGTAACTCTGCGGTTTGTGTTGAGAACATATTACACTGGACAGTAGTCAAATCAAGTCAATTTTATTTGCATAGCCCAAGATCACAAATTACAAATTTGCAACAGAGGGGGGATCTCTGTCCCAAGATGGACAGACGTGAAATGGATGTTGTGTGTATAGAACAAAACACAATTTACAGAATACAACATTGAAAGATGATAACAGAATTATAATGGAATTATAAACTATATGAAGAATATGATGAAGAGGATGCCAAGCAGTGTCCAGGTGGCGACCACCGTCACCATGGAGACCTGAGAGGAGGACAGACTGCACATGCACATGAGGGAGACTCACATCACACCGTTCACATACATGGGAGAAGCGAAAGGAGAAGACATCATTCAGAGAGAGAGAAAAGACATGTGAGAGAAGAGAACAGTTTGAAATAGTCAATAATCTATACTCTATAATCTCATCACCAGAACAGTGCTTGGTAAATTCATTGAAACAGGTCGTGAAGTATTCAGTTTCAAGGCACCTAATCGTAGGTTAAGGCACAAAGGTGAGGTTTAAGTTTGGATTTAAAGGACTCAACAGACTCTGGTTGTCTGATGGCAGCAGGCAGGTTATTCAGCAAGAACCGAGCCCGATAGGAAAAAGCCCTGCCACCAGCTGACTTCTTTTTAACTTTGGGTACACACAGGAGCCCCATATTTTGAGAGCAGAGAGCTCGAGATGGAATGCACGGTTTAAGGAGAGCAGACAGGTAAGATGGGGCAAGCCCCTTTAGGATTTTATGAGTCAGCAGAAGCACCTTGAAGTCTGATCTAACATGGATATGAAGCCAGTGAAGGGAGGCAAGAATTGGTGCAATATGGTCATTTTCTAAGTTTAGTTAGGATTCTAGCAGCAACATTTTGAACCATCTGAAGACTTTTAGTACTAGCATGTGGCAGACTTGAAAACAACAGTATAGTAATCAAGTCTGGATGAAACAAATGCATGTATTAGAGTCTCTGCATCAGCCATGGACAGGAAAGCCCGAATTTTAGCTACAGTGGCTTGCAAAAGTATTCATACCCCTTGAACTTTTCCACATTTTGTCACGTTTTGACCACAAACATAAATAAATTTTATTAGAATTTTATGTGAAAGACCAACACAAAGTGGCACACAATTGTGAAGTACAAAGAAAATTATACATGATTTTAAAAAAAATTTACAAATAAAAAACTGAAAAGTGCGGTGTGCAAAAGTATTCAGCCCCCCTGAGTCAATACTTTGTGGAACCGCCTTTTGCCACAATTACAGCTGCAAGTCTTTTGGGGTATGTCTCTACCAGCTTTACACATCTAGAGACTGAAATGTTTGCCCATTCTTCTTTGCAAAACAGCTCAAGCTCAGTCAGATTAGATGGAGAGCGTTTGTGAACGGCAGTTTTCAGATCTTGCCACAGATTCTCAATTGGATTTAGGCCTGGACTTTGACTGGGCCATTCTAACACATGAATATGTTTTGTTTTAAACCATTCCATTGTAGCCCTGGCTTTATGTTTAGGGTCGTTGTTCCGCTGGAAGGTGAACCTCCGCCCCAGTCTCAAGTCTTTTGTAGACTCCAGCAGGTTTTCTTCCAAGATTGCCCTGTATTTGGCTCCATCCATCTTCCCATCAACTCTGACCATTTTCCTGCCTGCTGAAGAGAAGCACCCCCAGGGCATGATGCTGCCTCCACCATGTTTGACAGTGGGGGATGGTGTGTTCAGAGTGATGTGCAGTGTTAGTTTTCCGCCACACATAGCGTTTTGCATTTAGGCCAAAAAGTTCAATTTTGGTCTCATCTGACCAGAGCACCTTCTTCCACATGTTTGCTGTGTCCCCGACATGGCTTCTGGCAAACTGCAAACAGGACTTCTTATGGTTTTCTTTTAACAATGGCTTTCTTCTTGCCACTCTTCCATGCAGTGCATGACCAATAGTTGTCCTGTGGACAGATTCCCCCACCTGAGCTGTGGATCTCTGCAGTTCGTCCAGAGTCACCATGGGCCTCTTGGCTGCATCTCTGGTCAGTGCTCTCCTTGTTCGGCCTGTAAGTTTAGGTGGACGGCCGTGTCTTGGTAGGTTTGCAGTTGTGCCATACTCTTTCCGTTTCCGGATGATGGATTGAACAGTGCTCCGTGAGATGTTCAAAGCTTGGGAAATCTTTTTATAGCCTAACCCTGCTTTAAACTTCTCCACAACTTTATCCCTGACCTGTCTGGTGTGTTCCTTGGACTTCATGATGCTGTTTGCTCCCCAATATTCTCTTAACAAACCTCTGAGGCCGTCACAGAACAGCTGTATTTGTACTGAGATTAGATTACACACAGGTTGACTCTATTTAGTCATTAGGTCAACATTCGGTCATTCAGCTATCATCAGGCAACTTCTGAAGGCAATTGGTTGCACTCAGAGAAAAGGGGGCTGAATACTTTTGCACACCGCACTTTTCATTTTTTTTATTTGTAAAATTTTTTTTAAATCATGTGTAATTTTCTTTGTACTTCACAGTTGGTCTTTCACATAAAATTCCAATAAAATATATTTATGTTTGTGGTCGTAACATGACAAAATGTGGAAAAGTTCAAGGGGTATGATTACTTTTGCAAGCCACTGTATGTTAGGTAAGTGGAAAAAAGCAGTATTGGTGATTTCTTTAATGTGCCTATCAAAGGAAAGGCTGGGCTCAAACGTAACACCAAGATTTTTGGCTGCCATACTGTGGCGAATTCTACTGGAGTGTTCCTGCTCGAAGTTCATTTGCATATTACCCACGATGCAACTGAAGTGTCAATGTTTTGGTTATGTTGTGGGATATTGAACACGTTAAAAATGGGCATATCTGTTACAGATAGCGGGGATGTGGTGGAAGGTAATGGGGATGTTATGAGAGAAGTTGTATTAGACAACATGCTATTTCCCACCATGAGTGTAAAAAGTAAGCGGGGATGTGGTGGAAGGTAATGGGGACGTTATGAGAGAAGTTGTATTAGACAACATGCTATTTCCCACCATGAGTGTAAAAAGTAGGCAAATAGATAAGGTCGCTTCTGTGGCCAAGAAAAGAGGATGAGCTGAGGGCAATACAAACTTGTATCTGTTATGACTAGCTTGGCTTGCGGTCATTAAAAGATTGCTTGTTAACTCTGAAAGGTTGGCTGAGAAGTCCATTATTTGACCACGTCACAATCCTTTGTGAAATCACAGAGTTGTCGATTGTTCTTGTTACTTGATCAAATTGGTGTCTGTGTCTAGCAGGGCTAACAACTAGCATCTGTTTTATCAGAATTTAATAGCAGGAAATTTAGTGACATCCAATTTTTCACAGCAGCCAAGCGGGCCTCTAAATTAGTCATTTGGGTACAATCACCCGCCCTTATAGGCACATACAGCTGAGTATTGTCCACATAGCAATAGAAATGTATTTCATGGCTGCGTATAATCTGGACAAGAGGTGAAATACAGAGAAGTAGTGGGCCAAGAACTGAGCCCTGAGGTATGCCATATTCAACATCAGAGAATTTTGATGCAATATTATTATAATACACACTGTATTCTTCCAGAAAAGTAGGACTTAAGCCAAGAGAGAGCTAAACCAGAGACACAAAATTACAGATAATTCTGTCTAATAGTATACAGTGGTCAATGGTGTTAAAGGCTGCATTGAGGTCCAGTAGTAGAAGCACAGAGGTGGAAGCACAGTCCATAGCAAGTAAAAGATCATTCACCACTCTGGTCATAGCAGTTTCAGTGGAGTGACAGGCCCTGAAGGTAGATTGAAAAGTTTCATATAGTAGATAGTTTTCTTCTATATGGGTTGAAAGTTGTTGATGCACAACTCTCTCTAGTACTTTAGAAAAGAATCAAAAAGACGTCTGTGCCCCTGACTGAGGCAATGGGAAAAGAACTGGAGTTGGTCCCTGGGTGCTACACGGCAGCTGCCCACTGCTTCTAGCTACACAGCTCGGATGGGTTAAATGCAGAGCATAATTTCCCCACGGGGATCAATGAAGTAACTTGAAATAAAATTTAAAATGTAAAAAAATTGGAAGATTAGAGACTGGTTGATAGTTATTCAGAGACCCTGGATTGAGGTGAAGTTTCTTAAGTAGAGACATGACCACAGCTGTCTTAAAATGCTGGGAACAGTGCCAGTAGTAAGTGATAAATTAACAATGTCTAGCATTGTAGGTCCCAGGAAAGGCCAGGGGTCTTTAAAAAGTTTCGCCGGTGAAGGGTAAAGTAGGCAAGTAGCTGGTTTAGAAGCTGACACAAACTTAGTCAAAGTATCAAGAGAGATAGTCATAAAAGCTGTAATAACAGGGACTATCGGTGACTCATTGTATGGATATGAATTTGGTAAAACAGAATCTCCAGGAGTAGTGGGAGTACATAGCAGTACATAATCTATTCTAAAGCTTTTTTACTGTATGCAAAAATAATCTGCTGCAAATTTACTTTCCAAATGTGGAAGAATCAAACCAGTTTCAGTCATCATTGAGCAGATTCAAGTCAAGTCAATTCAATTTTATTTGTATAGCCCAATATCACAAACTACAAATTTGCCTCAAGGGGCTTTTACAGCAACACAACATTCTGTCCTTAGACCCTTGCATCAGATAAGCAACAGCTCCTTAAAAAAAAAAACCTTTAACGGAGAAAAAATAGGAAGAAACCTCAGGGAGAGCAACAGAGCAGGGATCTCTCTCCCAAGACGGACAACGTGCAATGGATGTTATGTTTACACAATTTACAAAATACAACATTGAAAGAGGATAAACAGAATTATAATGGAATTATAACATTTATGAAGAATATGATGAGCAGGATGCCAAGCAGTGTCCAGACGCCACCGGAACAGCCCAGGACCCAAGCCATGTGACCAGCATCACCATGTAATCTTAAAAAAAAAAAAAAAAAAGATGAAGAAGAGGAAGATGAATTTACTACTAAACTCAGCCTCTTCAATATGTTTTGTTAGACTGCCTATAGACCTTGGTGGTATTTCATTGCCCACCAGTGAGTTGGATGATCATGGATCTAATCAGTTATTTTTTACCATTTGGCCTTTTGTACAGAGCTGGGATGACAAGACATATTGCACATTGCAGCATAGATATGGGAGATAACCTATTGGCCGACAGCTGATTGTCCTACTCCGTGACTGTTTGACTATAGGGACTGGTTTATAGACCCCTTGTAGCCAGCAAACTACTAGAGAAAACTGAAATTGACATAGGACCCACTGTAAAATAGCATAACCGTTTATTGTGTGCATTCGACAGGCTCTATAAATAAAGCTAAAAAGTAGACATAGCTAATGCTTAATAATCATGCAAAATATTTTTTCTAGTTTAATGTAAATTTAATGTGAAGGTACACCCCTATCTTCATGCCATGTTAAACCAGATCCTTTACAACAACTGACCTGATTCCAGAAGATGCTCCAGCTACAAGAGCTCTTCCATTGCAATGATCCATTCTGCAGAAGGAGAAAAAACAAAAAACAAAACAAATGCTACCAATATTGTAATAACCACGTTGTAAGTCTCCTATTTTTATAATAGAGACCAAATTTTGGTGATGAACGCCAAAGTCACTGTGGTTTCAGATTGGAGGTTATCCAAATTAATCGACCCCCGTCGATTCATTTGGCTATGACCTCCAATCTGAGACCTGACTCGGCATTTCATGATTTCATGGGTTGAAATTGGCTCAGCATCGTAGCAGGAACTGCACATGAAGAATTCATGTTGGTAAATACTCTGTTCTCTAAACTCTAATTTCATTCAAGCCAGCATTGTCGCTCACTTTCAGCTTTCATCCGTCCATCGCCCGTCTTTCTCAGAACGGTGCTGACAGTCCGGTACACGGCGAAACTATGTAATTGGATCATTGCTCATGAATTATTCATGACCTTCCAGATTCATCATAGGAAAAAAAAATATTCGCGTCCGGTACGAGGCATAGCATATTGTCCAGTGACGTAATTAAAGAGCTTTCCATTTGCAAAATGAAAAGTTAAGTTTTTAATTTTAACAAAAATTGAAAATTATTGATTGTTTTTTTTATGTATTTAGTAATTCAGTATTGGCGTCCATGGGGTTAGTGGCTGTGTCAGGAAGGGCCTCCGACGTAAAATTTTGTGAAATCATAATCAATCAATTAATCAAGTTACATTTTTATAGCGCTTTTTTAGCTGCAACAGCCGCGGATTGACAAGACCATGCCGGATCGGTCAAGGCCCGGGTTAACAACGACCGCCGTCAGTGCTGTGCCCTCACAGAGTACCGATGGACATTTTTGTAACCTACAAAAAAAGACTGACTGTCGGCCCCCTTTAGTCGTTCGGTTAGCGGTGTTGCTTTCTGGTGCAGCAACATCCAGGATCGAATCCCGCAGCGGGCGGAAAAAAATATGCTTGGTCACACTATTAATTAAATTCGCTGTGGCGACCCCTGGAAAACGGAACAAGCCGAAAGAAGAAGTAACTCTTAGTGGATATGTAAAAAAACAGATTTCTATAACATTCCTGGTGTGGGTTTGTAATTTTTTTTTAAATTATGGTCAGTGGCGAAATGAATAGAGATTCTTCACAACTACTGGGTGGTATAGAGTTTAACTTTGCCTCCTATCGTACTTTCCTATAGTGCTTTCCTAAACTAATCGTGGGAGCTGATCAACACATCCTGGGTGGGGGTTGGAAATTATGCGTTAAGATATCATATGGATAAAGACAATCAATTTCATCAAGCAAAAGAATGTAGCACAACAAGTGGGCGTGTTTGAAAGATAGACCTGTGCTATAAAAACTCATGTGAGATTGCTCTTTTCTAATCTGCAAAGCAATTCCCCGCAGCCAGACCAGGGAACATATATTCACAATGTTTGCATTCATTTTATTTTTCTTTGCACCTGATATAATGGTTTTTGCTGCAGGTAAGTTTTCTATGGGAAGAATTTTTTATGAATTAAAAAGATTAAATAACATATTCGCAATATATATATATATGTGTGTGTGTGTGTGTGTGTGTGTGTGTGTGTGTGTGTGTGTGTGTGTGTGTGTGTGTGTGTATATATATGCATGTATGTATGCATGTATATATGTATATATGTATATATGCATGTATATATGTATATATGCATGTATATGTATATATGTATATATATGCATGTATATATATATGCATGTATATATATGCATGTATATATATATGTATGTATATATATGCATGTATATGCATGTATATATGTATATATATGTGATTTTAAGTGGTTGTTTAATGCCATTGGCAGCTGATGAGTGTGAGACGCATGAAACAAGCTTGTCAGGTCAAGTCAAGTCAATTTTATTTGTATAGCCCATTGTGCTGAAATGCATTTAAGTTTTTCCCTACATCTATCTTTATATATATATATATAAATATATATATATATATATATACACACACACACACACACACACACACACACATACATACATACATACATACATACATACATACATACATACATACATACATACATACATACATACATACATATATAAGTGTACATTTTGCCAATTTATTTTGGATTATTGAGTTTGGGAATACATTTCATGACCAAGCATATTAAGTTTGATTTATATGTTAGAAAATTTAAATTTAGAAGAAGTGTGGAATGCAAAAAAACGTGCCGAATATTTCATGACTCCTTTGAAAAACTGTCAGTTTAGGTAAAAGGCTAATTTCTCTTAATGTTGTTTTTGCTTCTTCTCTATAGTCTAATTTCTGATTAACTTCTCAAACCCTCTGCTCTAGATTGGTGCTACCAGTCCCAGGTCACATGCAATGGCACCTGCAAAGGTATACCTTAATACAAGCCTAATTATTCATAAAGAAAACACTTTAACCATTTGTTTCCGGCGCTATTGCGTGCACAGTAGCAACAGCATTTTATTGACCTATCTTATTTGACTCAAAGGGCCTGAAAAGTGGTCAGTGGTTTCAAAGTTATGCAGTGGAAGAATCCAGTCACCAATAAATATTGTCACAAGGAAAATCCTACCAGATGAACGCCTCACTCCATTCCAGTTTATTGGCTATCAAGAGACTTTCCATGGTCACATCAGAAACAACGGTCATACAGGTAAGGTACATCGTTAGATTAATGTCTAAACTGCAAAAAACAAATGCAATGGTATCTGTTATAATATTCGTATCTAGCCCATTTCATATGAAAAATGGGATTTAAGGTGCTTCAAAGTGTTGTTCGAATGAGCCTGGCTCATCTATAGCTAGTTACCAAGTTCACTTAAAAAGTAGTTGAGCTGTAAAGGTGACGGTCATAAATTGCAGAATCAGATAACAATAGGGTATAAAAAACATCTAAAATAGTAAAATAAATATAAAATAAACAGCAGAAAGAACAAAAGTAGGGGTATTTTCAGAGACTTAATCAAAGTAAAAAATGATGCCAGGAAAGGCATGTCATCAGTTTTTTTCATGAAACCTCCACAGACTTTTAACGTCGTCTGATTTGGGGCGCCATATGAAGAGCTTCAAAATGTAAAAATGCTTACAGGAACATAAAGTTTTTGGTTAAATGATGATGATAATAAGCCCTATGATGGACTGGTTTCTTGTCTCCCTATCTTCCACCCAAACTATGCCGGAATAGACTCAGCATCCTGTTGTTTAGTGGGTGTGTATCAATAGATAGATAGATTGGACTGATGGATGGATGGATGGATAGATTAAACTGATGGATAGATGGATGGATGGATGATGGATGGATGGATGGATTGGACTGATGAATGGATAAATTGGACTGATGGGTGGATGGATGGATGGATGGGTACCAAGCATAATGAGTTGGATGTTTTGTGTGCAGCCCTTTCAAAACACTTAAACCTCACAAAAAGTTCCCATGA
Organism: Lampris incognitus; assembly: GCF_029633865.1. NCBI lineage: Eukaryota > Metazoa > Chordata > Actinopteri > Lampriformes > Lampridae > Lampris > Lampris incognitus. Next base: position 16,141,272 of record NC_079217.1, on the reverse strand, counting down.
TTGGCCCAATCAAGGCTCAAGTAACATTAATTACTCCTAATTTCATTCTAGTTCAACTTGACTTGCCTGCTTCAGCAATGATCAAAAGTGGAAATCTGGTCATGCCATACAAGACAGTGCAGCTCCACCTGCACTGGGGCAAAGACGGAGAACCGGGGTCTGAGCACACCATCGATGGAGAGCAATTTCCAATGGAGGTCTGAAATATGAGGATGCAAGATGAATGTCAGTATGTGGTGTAATCCCCACATTATATAACCCCTTATTGCACTGTGTGTAATTCACAGAAACATATGATTGTGACTGTACAGGGCAAGCTCATTTATGGACCCGTCGACTGTTGTTGATTTATTGAGCAGAAAGTAATAATGCATTCACAAAACTGTTTCATTTCTTATGCTATTTACAGATGCACATTGTCCACATTAAAGAGGAGTACAAATCTTTATCTCAAGCTCTGAAAGACCCCAACGGTGTCGCGGTTCTTGGATTTTTCTTTCAGGTGACCCATTATCTTAGTTTTCATTGATCAACCGTAGTTTAAAACTGTGGCAATATGATAAAGGGGTAGTATGGAAAAAGCACCTCGTGCAAACACCTTTAGAGGCGGCAATGAGAAAACAAATCGTGGTATTTTTAAAGAATCATAGGTAACCTAAAGTCAGGGTTGTCAAGATGATCACATTTTTACAGACTGGATAATCTGTGATGTGAAAATTTATGTGATAAACCAAACTCTCCATGCAACAGGGCAGTCCAGCAGGCAGACTTTGTTTACAGGATTGGACACAACAGCAAATGGTCATTTTCTGTTGTCCTCAGTCGTGTGTCTTAAATACACTGGTTAAGTTAGGATGGGGGAAAAAAAAGTACTCACAAGAAAACGCTGATTCAACGATAGCTTTAATTATGCTTGCAAAGGGTTTGGAACGTGAATCAATGACAGGTCCTGAACTTTGAGATTAATAGATAGGGTTAAAGGGGCTGAAGTCTTTTGAAAAAAAAAATATTTTGCAAAACGCCTCACAAAGACATATATTAAATCTGTATATGACTTCATAGATTCCTTAAGTTCACTGAGAAACATAATTGTGCAGACCCATTTCCTTAATATTAAAAGCAGCAGTTGCGTGCATACTGCACAATTCAAGGTAACAAGTACCCATAAGACTTCTACGTCCTTGACTGTGAAACCTAACGCGTATTAACTGAGAAAATGTCATTTAAGATCACCAGAACACGTGAGCTGTTTGTGAGTAAAACTTTTACTTTCAATTTTAGGAATCCAGCAGCCCAAATAAGAAGTTTGGCCCCTTCATATCTGCTCTGAAAAATATCAAACATCCCAGTGAGTATATCAGTTTATTACAATAAAAATATTGAGTGTCATAATACTCTTGTTACCTTACATCCCTCAACAGTGATAAAGATTGACAAGTTTGTTGGTACACTGAAGTGTAATCAGCAGGTGATTTATATAGCACGTTGTAAAACAACACCTTCATTTGCATGCCTGTAATAAAGCAACCGGAACTATTAAGTTGATGCCTTGAACATGACGCCTCGTGTAATTATGCTGCTGTAAATATCTCCCAAACCCAGACACCAACACTACATTGAGCAGTGTGTCCTTGGATATGCTCATACCGCCTCAAAGCAACATGACAAAGTACTTTCGCTATCAGGGATCCCTCACTACACCCGGCTGTGCGGAGGCTGCCATTTGGACTCTGTTTGAAAACGCCATTCTACTCAGCAGGCAACAGGTGCTGTACAGAATATGTATCCCCATTTATAAGTGAATCTTATACCCTTTGACAGAAACCAACAGTATGGACATTTCTATCGCTAGAGTTGTTTTCTACTCACTGGATTATTCTTTGTTTTCACAGCTTGCAGCATTCTCCCAGCTTCAGTTTTCCAATGGCGTGCCGATGGTAAATACATATCGGCCAGTTCAGCCCCTAAACAGCAGGCAGGTCTATTACTCAGGAGGCCAAGTCACTTTTGTAAGCCCTACGTTGCTCATCTCCTCTGTGTTGGCATCTGCTGGATTGTCACTGCTCACCAAGGGTTGATCGTGCCGTAATGACGCAATCTGATGCTATTACATGAAAATAGCATGGGACAAGGCTACTCAACTCGAACAATTAAACAGATGCCAAGTCACAGATTAAGGCTATATAATGTGGAAACATTCTGCACTCATATAAATCCTGCTTTAAAACAGTATTTGATAATACAGCAAAAGTAACACTGAGGAAGGCCAAGGGCAGAAATGCGTACATTTTGACTGTTGCAATGGAAATTGATTTGGATCCCCTTTAAAGATGTTTAAAGTAGAATTTATGCCATTTGATGAGCCTTGTTTTTGGTGTCTTTTTAAATCAGATGTCTATCATTGCAGTATTCGACCACATATCTGTACATATACAAACTGTAATAACTACAATATACGTTGTTTGTTTTGTTTTGTTTTGTTTTATTGTTTTGCATTGCTATTTTTTGTAAAAGACCAGTTGTATAGAGATCACTGAAAATATATTTGACAGTGAGTAGGAATTTTTTAAAAACTTGGTTGTTTAGTATTGCTGTTAAACTTATTAACTAAGTTAATTAAGTGAATGAAAACACACACACACACACACACACACACACACACACACACACACACACACAGTCACTGCGTTATTATGACAGAAACATGGTGCAATTTTACTATTATCCATCAGGCGGCAGTACTGAGTAATTCTGATCAGTTGTTGGCCCTTCTGTAAATGTTGCTTGGTTAGCTCTCATGCTAACATGTGAGCATTTGAATATTATGCTAATAAAGTACATGAGCACTTGCAACCTCTTTTTCAGCCTCCGGAGGTGTGGACATACTGTAGCTCCATGTCTCCTCTGGTGACTAACCAGCCCACCCATATTCATTAGCTTAAGGGAAACTGTGACTCATAGCAGCACCTATTTGATTTACACTGTTAGGTGGATTCAGACTTAGTTTCAATTCTCTGTAAAAGGCCTTCTCTAGATACCACATGGCCTGGTTTGGAGTAAGATTTTGCTTTCCTTGGAAGTAAGACTGTACTGTAGAAAACTTCTGTACGCAGATGAAGACTTTCTGTACATCACCCATTTCTTAAAGGAAGTAATTTGCGAATAACAAATTGTAATATAGGATAATAACTTCGTAAATATTACAAAGTGTAATGATCAGAGGAAGCATGAGGGGATTATTCAATGTCTAACGATCATGGATCATTTAGATAATGCATTAATACAATCAACTCTGAGAGGATAATACCTCCCTTGGCTTCAAATGATGCTGTTTCATGTTTTGGGACACAGACGCTATCTATGTCACACTAAGTACAAGAGGGGATCAGTTTCGATGTAATCCCGTGTTACAGAAATAGATGTCTGATGCATGCTAATCCTTTAGCACTACACCGGAGAGCTAATCTGCACTGTGCACCGTCATGTATGCATACTGCAGTGGTGCGTTCCCTGCTTCTTTGGGAGAGAGGCAGCATATCTATGAGCATGCAAAACCGGGGGGGGGGGTCTTTGTGTGTGTGTGTGTGTGTGTGTGTGTGTGTGTGTGTGTGTGTGTGTGTGTGTGTGAGAGAGAGAGAGAGAGAGAGAGAGAGAGAGAGAGAGAGAGAGAGAGAGAGAGAGAGAGAGAGAGAGAGAGAGAGAGAGAGAGAGAGAGAGGGAGGGAGGGAGGGAGGAGAGAGGGACCTTGTGCATGTGTACAATTATTTTTTCTGATGCCTTTGCAGAAGGGATCACTTTTTTATGAAAGTCATACGTTGAACAGTTTTTTTATGTAATTTATTTGTTATGCTAGTGTCTGTGCTTCTTTTTTTTTAAGGCTATATCTTTTCTCGGTTGGTGCACATCACCCATCCCCCACTTCCTCTAATTTCACTCGATGTGACTCTGAGGTTTGGGTTGTCTTGACAACAGAGGACAGAGGCCTATCTCTACTCTGTTTGCAAAGTTTCTGTTGTTGCAAGCATATTGCACATTTATTGTCTGCTAGAATAGGGAAGAGCCTTTCACAATCCCCCCGCTGATGCTTCATTGGAAATATATATTGTAGAATGAGTATCTGCCAACATAAATTAGATGCTGGTTATTTGTTGCCCCCGCATCTTCATTATTTCACTTTGTTGTATATAACCAGGTGCCAACGTAGTCGTCGATGTGCCCTATGCCTGATATCCACTAAGACTGAATGCAAGATAAATCATTATTAGAGTTTTGAAATAGTGTTAGTGTAATGCATTAATACGTTTTTGCACCATACCCTCCTGAAGATCATCATTTTTGTTTAGTTTAAGGACACCTGAGGACACTGTAGCATTTGCGGTGGTGTTTGAGCAACGGAAATCCCAGAGCTCTCCTCCAGTTTAAACAGAGTCACCAGCGCTTTTTAATATACACCAGCCTTCTCTAAGTCCTCATGGTGAACCTGGGTTTTACCAATTGATGTTTCATTATCGGGCGGCACAGTGGCCCACTGGTTAGTTAGCACTGTTGCCTCACAGCAAGAAGGTCCTGGTTTTGAACCCCAGGTCGTCCCAGGTCCTTTCAGTGGGGAGTTTGCATGTTCTCCCCATGTCTGCGTGGGTTTCCTCCGGGTGCTCCGGTTTCCTCCCACCATCAAAAAGACATGTATGTTAGGGTTAATACTCCTGTCTGTGCCCCTGAGCAAGGCAATGGGAAGAAGAACTGGAGTTGGTCCCCGGGCGCTGCAGCTGCCCACTGCTCCTACACAATAGGATGGATTAAATGCAGAGAACAAATTCATTGTAAGAATACAATATCGATTAAAGTTTCTCTCATTATCCATTGGTAGAGGTCTTCTGCGAGCTCTTCCTGCCATATTTGCTCCCAAGCTTCAGCTCCATTTCAAAGTTGAACAGTTGGCTGTCATGATGAAGACAAAAAAACCCTATAAGCACCATGTAATTTCCCCCGAACAGTCATACCCAACAGAGGCCGTTAAAATGCAACTATACGCGTTTACGATTTGAATATTTGTGGATTAGCTTTTTCTATCATTTGTCTTTAATAATTCATACAAAGTATGAATGCAGACAACTGTTTGCATGTAAGTCTTAAGGGTTGTAGTGTTCTGTGGTGTAATATGGGGATAGCACCTTCTTTATACCAGAAATTAACAATCCTAATCTCAAAGAAGGTTTTTTTTTCTTTAGTGTCGCCAATATCTTTGAATTAATCTGATCTTGTGAGGCCCTCTTGCTCTAAAAGTTTATGGAAAAAAGGCATCTTCATCACATCAGAGCACCATGCCATATCAGGTTTTGATACATTTCCACGTTACTAATCTGCCTATCTGCATTACCCCCCACACCCTGGTACACACTCGCACACACACACACACACACACACACACACACACAAAGAAAAAATAAATTGTGTGTTGCGTTGTGACTGTGTGTCCTTAAAAGGTATAGAATCATCTTTTTAGCTATGATGCAGTTTGTCTCGACTGCTTGGGCGTGGGCCTTGTATGTATGTGCGTGCATGTGTGTGTGTGTGTGTGTGTGTGTGTGTGTGTATGTGCGCGCGGGCGCGCGTGTGTGTGTGCGTGTGTGTGTTAACGTCGACCTCTTCCTGTCTAAACCACGTGGCTGAAACTGTGATGATAAAAAGAACCCGGTCACTTCTGGATCCTCTTTCTTCTGGGGAGCCAAGAAGCTGGTAAGACCCTGACACTCAAACGCCTCGCTTTCAAAAAACCAAATATCGCTGGCTTCCTTTGGAAAATGCTGTGTATGAAAATGAAATGAACTCGACTTCCAGCCACAGACTTTGGTGTTAATGTGCCTCACTAATGTATTTAATCAACCTCATTATCGGGAGCATTCATGTCAAAAGCTGTGGGTGAAAACGAAGGTCAAGTGTTATCGTTATGGATTTGCTGTGAACTAATGTTAGAATTGACAGGTCAATTGTCACATCGAATTTTTTTTTTCTGCTAAAAATTGCCTTAACTCAACAAGGCCTTTGTACAATTCATGCACCTTGGAGCGAGAAGGAACTACTGATACACAGTGTTGTCACCCATAAAGTAGAAAGCACTACTAATCTTCACTATGCAGTGTAGTGTTTCCTACTTTATGGATGAGTGTACTGTTGGCTACAGAGGAGTGTAAAAGTTGGACCTTGGAACCCGCTAACATCCTTTAAAGGGTCTTCAAAGTGCCAGTGTCCAAAGATTGTTTTCAGCAGCTTTGTTGTCTTCTAGGTTGTTGCAAAGTAAAATGTGTATTTGGTCCATGAGACCATAGCCACGGAGTTTTTAGCTCTAAAATGGTACACATGGAAAATGCTTTGGTGTACAAGTCACACAAGAGGAGCAAAACCTTTCTTCACAAGCATCTAAGAGGAAATGATCATTGAGAAAGATCACAGTACTCCACAGTTAGAAACAAATCAGTTGATAATAGCAACATTTCAAAAGTTTATTTTTTAGTTTTATTTTTAGACTTGTTAATATTTGCAAAGATCGAACGAAATAGCTCTGACTGTTTGCATCAAAGGTGGGTTTCTGTTGCATATGTCCAATGAAAACTGCTGTAAAATACCCAGGACAAAATAACAAAGAGTTAATAATTAAATTAAAAACATTTTAGCTGTGTACTCGATACGAAAACACTATGACCACAGTATATAAAACACATGGTGAAAATATAAGGCATTATTAACACTCTATAGTAATACCATATATACTCTGATCTGCAAACATCTGAGATCTATAAGTGCACTTTTAAGGCTAAAGTAGTCTCACCACTGCTGTCAGGCATAGTTATTATAGATAATATATTAGATATGATCTTGTGAATGTATTCACAACATCATATATCAGATATGATCCGATATGATCTTGTGAAATATTGTGAATGTATGTTAACTTTTCTTCATATTCAGTTTGGGGGGGGGGTGCAAAGGGCTGAAACAAAGTCAAAGTTATATTAACCAGACAAGCAAACTGATAAAGATTACTCTCACTGAAAGGTTTTCATCATCTTTGTAACAATTAATAAATTGATACATATATATCCGATAAGTGTGTTGCTTGAGCTCTGCTTCATTTGTTAACGTGCTTGTCATACAATGTTGGATTGATCATTTGCTTGAGATCAATCGGCACACAAAATGGCAAGATGAGCTAGACCCTGACTGATCTCACGTCTAAAGCAATTATTCTGTGCCAAAATATGGCTAAATAAAATCAAAATGTGTTGGGCGCAAAAGGATAGAATGCCGAGTCAAGTGTTCTTTTGAAAAGACTTAATTTCTCCACTGTGTTTGGGTCTTGGTATCCTTCTGGGGATCTTCTTAGTAGTTCTAATTCCATGGTAGTGGCTGCAGGAAGTTTGATGGCACCAAGCCTCGTCGTCCATGAAGATCCCCCTAAATTGACGAGTGATATAAATAATGAGGCCATCTGCACAGTTGGAGTTTAAGAACTCAGGCCAAAAAAAAAAAAATCCACTCACATAGTAGAATCCATCTTGATCCATGTCCCCGAACACATATATGATGTCTCCTGCTCGAAAGCCAAGCTCAGCCTGCAAGAGAAGATAATGAGGGCTAAGATTGCTTTGTTCATCAAAAGGGTTGCCAAAAACAAAAAATGAAAACTTTTTTGAACGTGGAAACCGCGTCATGATTGGATTAAGTTCAGGAGGGTTGTATAAGAGGGTGCGTACTTCACTGTCCATGTTGGGGGAACTTTCCCATGGGTCATACTCAAATAAGGCCACCATTCGACGGACGACCACATCCTCTGGGATACTGGCCGTGTCGCTCAGATCGGGGGTCAAACACATGCCTGTAGGCGAAAAGAGAAGTACACCTTTGGAACAGTCATAACCACCCACAGTGAGAACATCTGCCATGGACTGGTATGCAGATACCAACCGATTTATACATTATTTCTGGGTGAAATTTGACATTAGCGTTTCTAATCTAACTTCTTCGAACCTTTATTTATCGAGGGGAGAACGATAAAGTGCAAGTATTTTCAGCAGCGCCCTGCTTCACATGCATACCTCTTCCGTTGACCACTGATTAAATATTGGGAAACAGGAGCCACCCTAAACAATGACGGTAACTGTTGAAATTCTCATTTACTTTCCCTCCCTTGCAACATCTAGGTTTCAAACTGATGAACCCGTGGCCATAAGCCTGGTTCTTTAAGCACTAGGGGCTTGTTCGATGGTGGCAAACACTGATACCTACATTGATTCCTCAAGCAAATTGAAGCAACTTTGCGATAATGGGCTATACAAATAAAATCGACTTGACTTGATACCTGTGTGGTCCACGGGGAGGAATCCCTGCTGCATTAGAAGATGCCTTAGATACTCGTCATCTACAGGAATTTCAGCCACCATGTTACTCGGTACATAGCCAGAGAGACCACCAGATTCACCGTAGTAGAACCCGTCAGAGTCTTTATCTCCAACCACCTACCAAATGTAGAGATGGTTGGTTACTTTAAGTTATATCCGGTTTTTAGAGTTGATCATCCGTTGGAGCAAACATGTGCATTATACATGCATGCATGCACAGGGTAGCAACAAACAGGATTAGTCAGAGGTTATCGCTTCACTATCGGTTGTGTGAAAATGATAGCAGGAAATGAGAAAACCACAAAGCGATCTAAATCTAGACTGCATCTAGATTTAGAACAGGCTAGAGACACCGCCAAGCTCTTTGGTGTAAAAAGAGTGGACTTTTACAGCTCGTATGCATTATGTAGGACTATACACAGGCTCCCATATTGACAATTGACAATATGATTAAGTATTACATCACATTCACGTTAACTTGCAGAAGAGGGAGATGTGACATGCTTTACCTTGATTATCTGGCCTGGCACAAAAGGAAGCTCCTCTGCAGCCGTTTCATAGTTTGGAGACATTGCAGCTGGGTTATACGGATAGAGTGCCACAAAGAGTCGTGGGAAAGGTAGAGACAACTGGCTTGCAGTTTCAAGTTCCCATTCTCTAATATCCTCTGGAGTAGCAATCCTCACTTCATCTGAGTATATTAACACATCCAACCCCGACGTTTCCTCCATTTACATACAAGAGTGTGAGCGCTCACCTCTCCACCTGGCAGACAGATGGCCACTGTGGACAGCAGCCCTCTCCTTGCCCTTATCCTTATTTGAGGTAACTAAGCCAAGCTGCAGGTACAGTAGCTAATCCTCTTTGAAGGAACTGGACACATTCAATGCCTCAGCACTGCTTGCTGAACCGTGAGTCTTTACAGTCCCAGGTCATGGAAGTTAACACGGCCCTTGACATGCTAATGGTGTTGTTTCATCTGAGTCAGGTTCAAAGGGAGGAGACACTTTGCATGTTGAAGCAAATTCTTACAAGGAACAAAATCTCAGTCTTGTATCAATAGACTTTATAATGACACTGTACAGTTAAAATTCAAAACTGCATCAATCCTCACATCTGTTTCACACGGGAAGAGTGCTATATCAGAAACAATAAACTAATGACATACCAATAACAACTAATAACTAATAATAATAAACTTACAGCATGCCCTACTCTAATGTGAGTAGGGCAACACTTCACATTAAGACCTCTCTTGACTCCTCTTCTGTCATGACTTGACCCACTTTCGGCCATAACTGAAAGTCAACACTTCCTCTTTGACCACTAGCCAGGTGAACAAGTAGTAATCTCCTTAAACTCCTGCTGAAGGGGGAACAGGTTGACGTAAAGGATTGGAAGTGTGCGTGTGCGTGTGCGCGCGCGTGTGTGTGTGTGTGTGTGTTTGTGCGTGTGCGCGTGTATGTACCAGGTTTTTCTATCCTAATGGGGACCAAATGTCCCCAATAAGGATATAAAGACCTGAAACCACCTACCTTGTGGGGACATTTTATGGGTCCCCATGAGGAAAAGTGTCTATTTTAGGGCTAGGGCTTGGGTTTAGGGTTAAGGTTAGAATTAGGATTAGGTTAAGGTTAGTGTTAGGGCTACACATGTAGTTATGATGGTTAAGGTTAGGGTTAAGGACGAGGGAATGAATGCAGTCAATGAGGGGTCCCCACAAGTATAGGGAGACATGTTATGTGTGTCTGTGTGTGTCGGGGTGGGGTGGGGTGTGTTATGTGGGCAAGAGGATGGAGGAATGGATAAGAAAAAAGAAAGCAAGAGGAAGTAAGGCTCAAGTTTGCCGGTGCAGACATCTGCAATGAAGGTTAGATGGACAGGAATAATCATCTGACGTTAAAACATTCAAATCCACTTTGGTAGATCTCTTCACATTGGGGCCAACTGAACCAAGGTCAGAGAGCATTTACTCATGCTTCCTGCTGTCTACAAACTCGTTGCCCTCTATCACAAAAGGCACTAATCAGACTCTTTTTCACACTTTAATCGTGAATAAACCTCCACCTTAAACTACTTTGAACGGCAACGACCAAGAGTATCAGGCATCGACCAGGAATACATATGAAATCTACCCGATTTTACTGATATATCTGAATTTGGACCTGTCTACAAAAACACCATAGTTCTGCTATGAATTGACTGAGTAAAACATGATGATTCATCCACGTCTTTATAATTGCCGCTTTGCGCCAGAAGGTGGCGTCTTGTAGTCGTTTCGTTTGCACACGAGAATAAAGCTTAGCTTGCTGAAAAGAGAAAGATAGCCGGGATGAGAGAATATCACGCTCGTCATGGATCCCTCGCTCGCTCTCCCTCTCAACGCGTGTCGTTCAGTATGCACATAACATGAAAAGCTGCCATCGCCCGTTCCGCGGATAAACAGAAACCTGTACGAGGTCTAGCAGCCATGACAACGCAGCTGCCGAAACCCGGTTTCACCTGCAGTTTGCTCTTTGCGACAGGAGATGCTGATGCCAGAGATCACTGTCCAAGGACGGTTCGTTGGTTCACCTGCAAAACTGTGTGAGACGTGCAAATTCAAATCGATATTTAAAGGCGCGCCATGGAGAGAGCCTCGGACGTTTAAGAGCGACCACCGTCCACGTCTGTACGTGCATAGCACAACAGCTACGTGAGCATCCGTGGGACATTGTAGTTGGTCGCCACCGCCATGCCGCGAAATAAGGGAGCGTCAAAAGAACGAGGACAAAGCGACATTTAGATTCAGAAACAGCTTGTGTTAAAAGAAGAATGAAACCGTTTCTCTTATTCAGTCGTTTCTCTCCGGCTAAACAGAGGGCGGACACTGGGGACGGGCCTTAGAGTACGATACGTTTATGTGAAGACAGAAAAAAAAGTTTTTTTAAATTTTATTTATTATTATCATCGTGAATTTTTCAAGGTGCGGCAAATGACCACGATAAAAAGCCAAGTCACACAACAGCCCCTTACCACCCTCACTGATATGAAAGGCATGGCTTTGCACTCTCTTAATGCCCTAATACCCAGCACATTTTGCTAAAATTTATGCATTTAACCATATTTTACATTACCTTGCTCTGTATTATCTATGATGCTACATTATAATCCTGTTATTTTGGGGTATTTTGTGCATTTGACACCTATTGTTGTATATGAGGGTTCCCTCTGATGCTCTTCCAGAGGTTTTTCCCCCAAAAAATAAATGAACATGTTCCCCATGATGAGGTTTTTCTTGTGGCGTTTTTCCTCATTCAATCCTGGGTTCCGAGGATAAACGGCGTCGTGTGCCGCCATACATTGTCCTACATTGTACTGCTTACAGAGCCCTTCGGACTTGACACGTTCGGGGCGGCTTCGGTGCCAAAGGTAGGACTCGTTTTCCCACAAGGCCGTTCGGCGGAATGGACCGTTACATCATCGGCAGAGATACCCGCCCTCTCCGAGTGACGACGCAGCCGAGAGAGGAGGAGGGGAGGGGGGGAGGAGATGAGAGGGCAGGGGCGGGGGGAGAGGGTGTCCCGTCGGCACGAGCACAGACAGCAGGGAACAGCTGCAGTTTCAGCCTCGCGTAGGATTTCACTGCATTGCGATTAAAAGATATATTAGTCATTTTCACCTCCGAAACCCAGAAAACGTTGACAGACGACCGCATTATAACAACAAAATGGTCGACCGCGAGCAGCTGGTGCAGAAAGCCAGGCTGGCTGAACAGGCTGAGAGATACGACGATATGGCAGCCGCAATGAAATCGGTAAGTCTGCTGCGAAAGAAACCTTGTAAATCCGTCCCGATTTCCGCCCCTTTGGTCGTTTTAACGCGGGGCTGCTGGACGGATCCCGCCGTGCGGACAGACAGACGGTCCACGGACCGCGTCTGTTTCAAACCGGGCTCACGCCGTTGTCTCTGAACTACATGCAACGACATCACCACACTGCGTTACAGCATTACGTATTCTCTATATCGTATTTGGTAATATATCTAATAAGAGATCTGGAGCAGATTCGTCGTTAAGGGTGTGCATGGTGCTTTTTGGAGGCGACTAGTTAAATAGTGTGGCTCGCCTGCCTTCTTGGGCGGTGCCTTTCTTTTGCCCATGCCGTACAATGAAGCGATATTACAGCGATGTGTACGGACGGTGCGGGCCTGACTGGTTTGTCAGCCCCAAGAAGATCCTGACACGCCATCCTCTTCCTTCTCCATCCTATTTAGTCCATTTCTTTTCTTTTCCTTCTATTATGCCAAATACTGGCTACAATGGGGAGCCATGTGAGGGTGGTCGCAGATCCCCATCAGTTGCTCCCCCCCAATTCTTAAACCACGTCAGTTAAATAAACCATGACACTAATAATTTCACTTGAGCAAGATATCTAGCCTGATAATATTTCCTCCTTGTTTTTTTATATCAGTATTTTGAGTGGCTCACCAAGAGCCCGGTAACAGGCACTTCGCTCTAAACAAACGTAGGAGGCAGTAGAATCTCTCTAGAATATTCTTTGTCATATTGCAGTGAGTCAAAATGATCAGATTTGGGTTTTGGGTTTTCTTCTATTGTAATTGCAGTGTTGAGCTTTAGATATCATCCTACACACACCCATGTTTCATTCTGTGCATTGCTCTTCTGGTTGCACTCAAAGTCCATAAAAAAAAAAATCCACAATTATGGCTTTTAGCAATTTGAAGAAAGTCCCAAGATAAATGTCCCGATAACTTTGAATATTTGCCAATCATTTGATGGCGTGATGATGACATGGGATGGCCTCTCTCACAGTACCTCTTACAACTGACCCGTCAGTGTTTGGAGTATAGAGCTATTGTCTTAAGTTGCCCCAAAAGCATATATATATATGAAAATATTTCATTTAGGCTTGCTGATGGGTTAAAAAATTTTAGGGGAGGGGGGGAATGCGTTGTCACACCACTTCAACAACTGGAACCATGGTAGGCTTTCTTGGGCCTTCCTGAACTCCTGTAGATCAATATAGACATCCCTTGAACTAAAGAAAAAAAAGTAATATTCTCCTCTGGACCATCGGTAAAGATCCTGTAGAACGTTTATCAAGAGGAGTTTCTGGTTCAGAGAAGTGGCACGATGCCTGCATGGTGGGAGACCTTTCCCTTTGAAACAATATGCCATGACAGTGCAGTCCAAGCTAGGCCTCTTTGCAGGGGTGTGTACTGTCATTCCTTAACTACAGGGAAATCCCTTTCCATTGCTGTCAAGCGTCAGCTGAAGACAGTGGCAGGCGATGATATTTTGCATAAAACGTCCCAGCATTGCAATTCTTACAACAAATGCTTATCTTGTTTCCTTGACATTATTTGTACAAAAATATGTAATGCCTGCTTAAGTTAAAAGTGAATAGCGTTAGTATTCCAGTTACTGTCATTATCCAACAACTCAAGATAATGGTGTTTTTGGAAGCCTGCCAAACAGCCCAGCCCATATGATTTATTTGATGGCCCAATGAAGAATTTTGGGCTATAGAATGTGTTTCACTGGACTTTTATTAATGCCTTAACGGTCAAGCATCACAGTAAATCATTATAAACAGTAATAGCCCTCACAAACCCCACTTAGATGACAGTTACCATCATAACAAACAGCCGTTAATACATTTAAATATGAAAAAAAAATGTTTCTGCTGGTTTTGGTTGTACGTTTCTTTTTTTGTAGATGGTGTGTCAGTGGTAGAAATTATGTCATTGCTGTGAACAGTTATGGCTCCCGTCTCATTAGGTTATGCCCTCTTTTCCATGCACTTAGCGTGACGTCAGCTGCCCTGCACCATCTTTGTGCTATTCTGCCTGGGGAAGGGATGTCAAAACAGCTCATGAGAGAAGAATATTAGCTCATCGTGGAGAGATAGGCCAATCACGAGCCATATTTTGTGTACCATAATTAATTTGTTTGCTTTTTCACAATCCCATTTTTCCTCAGTCATTGGACTTGATAAAAGCATTATTCTGGTGCATTTTTCTTCAATAGGTTAAAGAACATTGAGAAATGCAGTCTTTTTATTGACCCTCTCATATCATACATGTCTCTTTTTCCTTATCTAGCTATAAATGAAACTGTGCATAGCCACAAATGTGATAGTGTAACATAGAGTGATGTCATGAAATGGCATTTTAGGCAGGTGAAAAGGTCAATTTTAGTTACAGAGAAAGGTCACTGGGACACGTGAACTGCCTGTTCAGTGATGGTTTTCAATTACAGTGCAGCTGCCCTTGAGTGCTCGTGGGAACATCTTAGACATCATTTTGAGATCTTCCTTCGCCTACCCTTCCCCACCCCCTACCCAGAGTATCTAGGATATGGTTTCTCACTAGTTAGCATTAGCAGTCCACGTGGCAGCTGGATCTAGTGGTGCACTAAATGAACAGATTACCATGGAAACTGGGAATTGCACACAACGAAATGCATCTTGCTCAGTCATAACGCTTTGCATTGCACTGTTAGAATCCCAGCATGTAAAAACAAAAAAACGAAATAAAAATTTATGATTTGAGGTGTTCAGGTTGTAATATTCCTGTTTTATCCAAGGTGCATGTGGTATGGAACTCTCAGTGTTCAGCATACATTTGATAACTAGTGAACGGTTATCTCCTCTCTCCCTCCTCCAGGTAACAGAGCTGAATGAGGCCCTGTCCAATGAAGAGAGGAATCTTTTGTCTGTGGCCTACAAGAATGTGGTCGGGGCCCGACGCTCCTCCTGGAGGGTGATCTCCAGCATTGAGCAGAAGACCTCAGCCGATGGTAACGAGAAGAAGATTGAGATGGTCAGGGCCTACAGGGAGAAGATCGAGAAGGAACTGGAGGCCGTGTGCCAGGATGTCCTCAACCTACTGGACAACTTCCTGATCAAGAACTGCAGTGATACACAGCATGAGAGCAAAGTGTTCTACCTGAAGATGAAAGGCGACTACTACCGCTACCTGGCCGAGGTTGCCACGGGGGAGAAGAGAGCCACGGTGGTCGAATCGTCGGAGAAGGCCTATAATGAGGCTCACGAGATCAGCAAAGAGCACATGCAGCCCACCCACCCCATCCGCCTAGGCTTAGCTCTCAACTACTCTGTGTTTTACTACGAGATCCAGAACGCACCGGAGCAGGCCTGTCATCTTGCCAAGACCGCATTTGATGACGCCATTGCTGAGCTGGACACCCTCAACGAGGACTCCTACAAAGACTCCACTCTCATCATGCAGCTGCTCCGAGACAACTTGACACTGTGGACAAGTGACCAGCAGGATGACGAGGGCGGGGAGGGCAACAATTAAAGAGAAACCACACTTCGAAAAAAAAATATGAAGGGCCGGTGGACTTTGGCAGCCGCTTTTGCCGATGATACTACCGCAGCAGCAGTTCTTTATTTTTCCATGTGTTAAAAGAAAAGAATCAAAAGAGAGATGAGAGTGGAGGTTAAATCTTAGTTTAAATATATATAGAAATATATATACAGTTGAAAGGGCCTCCGTCTTCTTGATTTTCTCTGACATTTGCCAAAACCACTGATATGTCAGTCAATCAGCCTGAAGTGGTCGTTGTTGGATTGAAATGGCAGCCTCACACTGGCATAGGAACTGATCTTGTTCTATCAAGATAAGCTGCTTAGTTAGGTTTTTGCGTGATAGAGATGCATTTGAGACACTTGAGAGAGAAAATGCTTGAATGAGAATGCCTCACAAAAATAGTTTGCATTGGTTCCAGTACTAGCTCACAAGGGGCCCTGAAAGCCATTGATCATCCCCAACTAGAAACAAAGTTTGATTCGGACGAATTTCCCCAATGTATTAAAAGTTGGATTAAATTGTTGGATGTGTGTGTGGGGGGGGGGGGGGGGGATTAGATTTCTGAATTCCCTCATTCTGTCTAAAGTGTATTTCTCGCAGAACAGAACCTCCTCTTACCTGGTCTGACTATGTCACTGGAACCATCGATTCTTTTGGAGGCGAAGATTACTAAAGGCAGAGACTTAACAATATAAAACATAAAAAAACACAAAAAAATAAAAGCAGCTTCAGAGTTTGTGGTTTACTTATGTGTTCGTTTTATTAAATGCACTTGCCTACTATACTGTTTCTTCAGTGTAAGACGATGACAACAATAATATCGATTATTCAATATTGTGCATGCTGGTGATGTATTTATATACCGTAGCTTGACTTTATTAACTTATACTGTGGGTGTTAAGTATTCATATGATTGAGAAAACAGGCTTTGTCTGATTCATACTTCAAAAAAAATTTTTTTGTTTGTTTTGTTCTGGTTTTTGATTTGCTATACCAAAATGGTGATCGTAAAAATTGACCTGTAATGGGCGTTGCTATAGTGACATGCAATATGTGTATTTAATTTGTTAATGAAAGAAAAAAAAAAGGGAGATAAAAAAAATCACCAGTGATCACTTAATTTTGCCAGCTGGTGTTTGTCACATTGAAGTATGATTATGCTATATTTTGTTCTTTGAACAGTATTTAAGTACCTTTTCTGTCATGATATCCAGTTTGAATAATGGTGACGTTTTCAGAAATCAATGTTCCTCTTATGAAACACAACATGGACCATATTTTATTTGACAGATCACTTTTTTTTTTTTTTTTGGTTTGTTTGTTTGTTTTTATACCTTTTCGCTGTTCCCGAGTGACAAAATATCTTGAATGTGAGTCATTATGTAGCAGTTGCACAAGAACCTAAATAATAGCTATGATAATAAAAAAGATATGACTAAATTATAAATGCACCATTTCTGTGGTGGTCTAGTGTATTGTTGTATTGTCACCCATAAGTAAATTTTGCATTTAGTGAAAACCCTTTCAAGGAAGATATGTCAAACCTTTACTTTTGCGCCCTCAGTATGCTATGTGCTGTTAGTTTTTTGTGCCTGTATCATGATTTCAGTATTCATTTACAGAGTTACCTACAGTATTTAAGTTCCTGCAAGCATGTGTCAAAGATGTAAGATTTTCTCATTCATGAATCCTCACTTTTATATGAGTGGGGTGGGAATATATATATATATCTATATCTATATATATATATATATATATATATATATATATATATGGAAATTCAACACTGCACAAGAAGAAATATAGGCAAATCTGGGCAATTGAATAGAATTGGCTTTTTACTACCATGCGTGACAACTCTCATTGAAGAACAAACATTATATACACGAGGAAGCTGCTTAGGATGACAGGAAGCTGCTAAAGGATTTATCTGCACAGTGCTGCTAGCTCTATAGCGGGTTAACATACAGGCATACAGATGACAGATGTTGGGACCCTATATTCCTTTCAAATGTCAGAGCTCAAAAGAGAAACCAAACGCCTTAAGGTCAGCCACATAATGCTCATTCAGAACTGATGCCAGTCTCGCTGACACGAGTCGGCCTCAAACGCTGTCCGTCACAGCTGCTTGATTTATTTTAGATGTTGTAGGAAGATGGTGATGTTGAAGACAACTTGCAGCCGTTTCTGCCCAATGCGGAACTGCTCAAATCCCATGCTGCTTTATGTAGATTTATATTATGTTAGAATGAGGTTTTTTTTGTTGTTATTTTTAATTGTGTTTTCTAAATGGAAGGGAAATTGACATCTTTTTTTTTTCAATATATTTTTTGAATACTGTCAGGAGCATTTCATTCATTGACAAGAATTCATGCGTTGTGTTACTTGTTTAATTTTTGTTGTTTTTTTTTATTATTTGATTTTGATTTGATTTTGACCCTTGTTTCAATGGCATTAAGACATACAAGATTTGAAGGAAGATGACGACTATTAAAATGAAGAAAAAAAGGCACATAATTGATACATTATACCAAGTTTAGAGAAAAGATATTTGATCAAATGGCATTAGCATTAGAGGAGCTGGAAAAAAGCAAAACATTATAATGTAAGGAGGTTGGTGGCTAAACAATGGGATACATACTGTCTGCTCTGAGGAACTTTGATTGCCATCTGTTGCCCATTAAAGTTATTTGTTTATCAGTATTCTATATTTTTCATTTCTCTCTGTTCTGTGGCCATTAACAATCATAGCAACAATATCATTGCTCATCCCGTCATTTAACAAGTCCAGAGCTAAACACTGTATATTTTGGGGCAGTTTAATGGACTGTCTGGAAGCATACTAGCCATAACAACCAAAAACCCCTTCACACATTGATGGAGGAAGACTGTGTAACCTGACCCAACCTAATCTCACACACACACACACACCTGTATGCATGTGTGCGTGTGTGTGGGTATGTATGTATATATAGATAGATAGATACATAGATAGATGGATAGATAGAGATACACACACGGTGGTGCAGTGGTTACCGCGGTCGCCTCACAGCATAAGGTCCTGGGTTTGAGCCCCAGGGTAGTCCAACCTTGGGGGTCCTCTGTGTGGAGTTTGCATGTTCTTCCCGTGTCAGCGTGGGTTTCCTCCGGGTGCTCCGGTTTCCTCCCACAGTCCAAAGACATGCAGGTCAGGTGAATCCGCCATACTAAATTGTCCCTAGGTATGAATGTGTGTGTGTGTGTGTGTCGGCCCAGTGATGGCCTGGCAGCCTATCCAAGGTGTCTCCCCACCTCATGCCCAATGACTGCTGGGATAGGCTCCAGCATCCCCGCAACCCTGAGAGCAGGGTTTGGATGGATGGATGGATATACACACACACACACACACACACACACACACACATACATACAGATAATATACACACACATACACAGACCTGGATGTGTGTGTGGATGTGTGAGCATATATGCGTAAGTGCCCACACGAGCATGCGTAGGTATGCCTGTGTGCATCTCTGAGAGATGAAGTCTATAGCTGCATTGCAGAGCAGAGATACTGCCAGCTCACTGGGGGAAAAAAAATACATGAAAAAAAACGCCTTTGCTGAGATTTCTTTGCAAGTCATTCACACAAATCAATAAGAAATAAATCTTCACCTAAGATAACAGATTTTATGATTCCTGCTGATGCACCGCTGCAGTGAACAAAATCCCTGTGCCTCGTTTCAGATAACAGATAGAGTCTTGCAGATGTCTGCCAAGCATGTCAGAATGGTATTTTCACGCGTGGGGCTGAGCTCATCACTTTGTAATCATGTGCATCTATTCATTTCATGCTGGGGACAGGGCACTGGGTGATTGATAAGCTGAGGTGGTAAACTGCTGGATCTCCCACCTTGAGACTGCAGCCTGCTGCACTGAACCTTTTATGAGATGAATTTCTTACCAGCCAATAGCAGACAAGCTCCTTCTCTGCAGCCACCAATCACGTTCCTGTTGCTAGGGCTGTAATAAGCGTCTCACTATCAGCCCTGCTTCTTGCTGCACTGCTCAGACACCTATTGCATCCTGTAAAAAAAAATTAAAAAAATGAAAGCTCAAACCACACAGAGGGCATTAGAATTCAGCACCATCCTATCTTCCACCCTGTGTTTTAATGCACTGCTGCCCTTTCGGGGACACTGGTATTATTTCTCATTGGTATCTGGTAGAGCAGCACACTAGAAAGCAGACACACCTGAACTTGGTAGGCTCAAAATCAAAAAAAATGTTTAATTATTATTTTTGTTATTCCATATGCAACTTTTCAAATGACCGAGAAGAATTTCCGGGCATGAACATGTACACTCAACAGAAAAAACAAAGATTTAAGCATTCATTATAATGTGGGGACTTACATGTCTTTAGGTGTTTGTCTGAATACATGTTTGCATGTTTTGCCCTCAGTGAAAAGTGTCAACCTCGGACAAGGACTGGAGTCTTTCTAATGGCCGCACAATGCAACGCTGCTGCGCAACGGTGGGCACGTCTGAATCATCTCCACAGTGACACTTCTGTGCAATGGCTTCCGTCACATCTTGCGTGTCTTTCCCACGGGGAGCTGCTGTGTATTTCAGGATGACTCAGGCACCCCGGCGATCACACGAAGCCGCTTGAAGATGAAGACGAAGATGTTTTCTTCCTCCCGCGTCAGCGGGTCTTCTTCCAAGTCTCTAGATCGCATCCCTCTCGATTTCCTGGACGCTGACTATGACGCCATTTTCCACCAACACCACTGCCGTCGCTTCAGCATCCCCGAGATAAAGCCCAAAACCTCTTGACATTTTCTGCTTGGACATTTTTTGAATTGAACATTTCTCACGTGTCGTGGTTCATTCACACACTAACAGATCAGCGTTTCTTGCCAGTGTAACCGGTTATTTTCTTGCCCGGTGCGGGATTCGATACGGGTGTACTGCACCACAAGGCGACATCACTAACCGCTCGGCTAAAGGGTCGGACGCGTTAGCTAGAGACTAACGTGTCTTATTAGTAGTTTACACTAGTGACAACGCTAACCTGAGCTTTGTTCCAGCTTATCAATATTCACTGTTCACGCAATTGAGATTGGGTGTTTCTTGCCCTCAATTTACTCCCAGCCCCCCTCTAGCTCATGTTCCTCACTGAGTGGTTGTGAAGTAGGAAACACTCATTCATCAACCCTATTAGAGCTCGTCAGGCTCGTTGTCGCCCAGGGGCAAAAGGGCGGCTGCTCCGCTGGATGGCGGCAGTGGGTGGAGAGGGAGGACAATGGGGGAGCCTCTTGAAATCTCACCTATTAGTGGTAGAAACGTCAGTCTTCAAACGTCAGCGCACCATCCCCGGAAGAGCATGTTTTATAAGTCCAGAGTTGAAGAAAAAAAATAAACGTGCGTTGCTGGGGGGATTTTTTATTTTTATTTTTTTATTTTTTTATGAGAGCGTCTCTTTCGTAGCATGTCAGCTTTGTGACCCCGACTCTTTTGAGACGGAGCCCGATGGGATAAGATGGTGGACGCAAGGCACTCCTCTCTTAATGTCGACGCCAAAAATAATAAAATTACCACCCCCACCCCCATACACACACACACACGCACACACACACACACACACACACAAATGTGGCGCAATGTCGGCGCTACTGGAAGACAAGAGGCATTTTGGGTACTTGTGAAAACGTTGTGCGTTTTTAACAGTGACTCGCCGTGATCCGCACCCCGAAGATGTAAGAACGATAATAGCTGTACTGCACCAGAAATATCAACCTATTAGAGAGAGAAAAGGGCGATAGGGAACGAAAGAAGACCACTGTAGAAGCTGAGAACAGAGGCAGCTCTATAAATAGGCCTCCCCGCAGCCTGCGAGTAGACAGTGAGTAGACTAGAGACATCAACAAGACAGGCTCTCCACCATGGCCGCTATGCTTCTGTATAAAATGGCCAGAGATCACATCTTTGACCAAGAAGACTCTCTCAGCTGTTTACCCAAGCTGACTGAAACCACCAAACATGCATAAAAGAAGTGCACAGGTTAAAAAAAATGCTGCATGGTTAAATCTACTCCTTCTTAATGTTCCTCGCAACACTATCACGTAATAATCGTCACCACCGCTTATCATGTTTCATGCAGCACTAGATAACGATTAGACGAAGAAAGCTGCGCACTCTTAAGCATAAAGATGGCTGTTATGCATGACTGCTGCTGCAAAATGCATAATTTAAACCAACATTTAGACCTTGTATTATTTATCGAAAGCACCACGGTGTTCGGCCGGAGGTTTTAAGAAACTATTTTTAGAGACCACTTGTCCCCAAAACATTCCAGTATACGTTGCATCTGACAAACTGCAGAAAGTGTGCTCACCGGAACCGATTTTGACTCAGCCCCCCCCCCCCAAAAAAATCCTGTACTCTGCCAAATGCCTATTGGGATACTGCAGTCAGTATATTTAAATGCTTGTCAAAATGTCAGCTCTGATGTTATGATCAAACCGATTGCACCAAATGATAACAGAGGTGACTATTTAAAGCAAAGACATGTTCACTGAACAGTAGTTGCTGAAAAAAGTTTGTCTATAATTAAGTCCCCCTCCTCCTTTTCTCACGGTTACGTCATACCGCATGATCCTTCAAGGCCCCTCATGCCAAGAGCCACACCACGTGTGGATTAAAACGAGTGGATGATGAGCGAGTAAAGACACTGCACCGAGACATCTACTACTTCTGCAGAATATATATCTTTTTTATGTAATTATCCTTGGTAAAAGAAAATGAAACGATGATTTTTGAAGACATTGTTTTATTATATTGAATAAATCTTGCATAAACTCGCAACTTGTCCCAAACTTAAATAAGCCACAAAGATGTAATGAGCTGATAATATTGCAAATATTTGGGCCACTTTTACTTGTATACCTGTCTGTTTTGGGGACAACACCTCTTTATACGATACCTGCTTAGCCTTCATGGTATCCAAAAAGTGAACGTGTACATACAAATTTCTAGAGGTTCACCATCGCAGACCAGTACAGAACTCCCCCATTGACAATACAGTTCAGACTATAAAAAAAAAGATATGTTGAGCCTACTTGATGAGAATGGCTAATGTTTATCCACAAACAATAAGTAAGGTAATGTCAAGAAGTTCTAGCGCCCCCGGGGTAGTTTACTTGGTGGAGCCTGCTGTGGGGCATTTACCTCTCTGGGTGGCTGGTGGGCAGGAGGGTCCCTGTAATCAACCAACAGTCAGGAGAGGCCAGCTGTCAAAGGACAGAAACTGTAGTTAGGAGACCACACAGGTTTAGTGAAGGCCTGAGAAGGCCTCACGTAGCAGCTGCTACCTTATGTTGTCAAGCCATAGTTCTTATACCACTGTTATGATGTGGATGGAGATTCTTGTTTCACTAATATATGTCCTTTCCTGGTGAAGCTGTTCATACACAGTCTGACAAGCATAGACAAAAGACAAATAAAACTGCACAGCCTTTGTGAGCAAGCTGAAATCTACTTGACTAATGGAAATTGGCATTGGTGTGAAACTGCAGGATATATTTGAATGAGTCCTAACGGCCAGGCTAGGTGGGATGAAAATGTGATAATGAAGTGTTGAAACTCCAAAAGGTCAAGGGAACCCCATTTTATGAATTAGGCAATCTCCAAATGAATAAAGAAACCCCATCTAATCTTGCTGTTGGCGTTAACATGAGTCAAGCAGTTCATCATCAGTAGATACCGTGAATGAGCAGTTTTGTAATTCACACATTTGAAATAATCCAGACAGTCCAAATGTTACTGCTAATGGCTATGAGATCATTTCTAAATGGATTGGGTGCATGACAGTGACAAGCAATGTATATAGTATAGTAGTACAGTATATGTATAGTAATGTGTATGTAATGTGCTGCATGGTCTTTGACTTATGACTTTGCAGCCGTACTGGTCAATGATCTCAGCAACTCTACAATTCATTTTTACAACAGCTTTCTCAGATGGCAAGTGTTTAAAAGCCACATAGTGCCTTCCAGTGTTGGTGGTTCCTGCCTGATCTCAGACGTCGCCACTGTTTAGCTGGTGACTCATCGTGAAGGCGGAGGGGCTTTCCCATCAGGGAGGGGAAAAAGAAACATCAGTCAACTCAGGAGCTGGGGGTGAGGTGGGGCACTCAGGAAATATTCAGGCCAGTGGATGCCAGACCAATGAGATCATTAAACCTGAATGGGACGCACAGCGAGGGGTAGGACTGGTCAAACACAACGCTGGCATGGTCCTGCAAAGTGAAAGGGGTGAGAGAGATGGCAAAATGAGGGTGGGATTTAGCGCAGTCAGAGGTAGGGGCCATGGTTTGATGAATGAAAACAAGATTAAAAGATTGAAGATTGATTCAAAGGTTTATTCGTCACATACTTCATATACAAGTACAATAAGCAGTGGAATGATTTACAGGGTTAAAACAGGGTTAGAGAAGAGGATTGTGAGGTAGTCTCCCATCCTTTACTGCCATACACACACACACGCACGCACACACACAGTAAATCACAGACAACATTGTCACAGCATGTATTAAAAGTAAATATATCATTAGATATTTGATCACCTAAAATGTATAATATAATACAGTACAAAATAATATAATATAATGCTAGTGTGTCATCCAACATCTCAGTTTCAGGAAAACAGCAGTCATAGTTAAGATAATTCTCTGTGAGGATACTGCTGATCTTGTTGCATGGCAACTGTTTCCACAGAAATCTCCTCTTAGAAATGTGTCTCTGGTCGCCGACGTAAAGGCAACGATAGAAAAAGATTTTTGTTTTTAGCTTTACTTGTATGTTTATGTTTTGTTTTGCTTTTTTTACAGCATGGAGAATCTAAAAATATTACGACTGTACTGAAGCACTCACTGATCTATAGTAATGATTAGTGGTAGCAAACATCGCAGCCTAGCCTGATAAACATGCCAAGAAATACAGAAAACAAGTGCAAGCAACAAGAACAGACGATAAACAGAGGAAGAGGATAAAAATAGTATGTCAGGTTAAAAAAAAAATACTAGCGTAATATAAAAATATGACATAAAAGTAAATCATTGGCTAGGTTTCCATGAGTGAGTATTAATCAAACCAGTGACGCTAGCCTTAGCTAGCTAGAGAGGAGAAGGCAGTTAGCATCTATTGAATGATGTATCACACTTGTAAACAGTAGGGTATTTTTTCATTCAAGGGGATTTCAGTCCAAATGATTCCTTTTTCCTTTTTTTTTTTGTTACTTTAAAAATTTGTTTTACATTATTCAGTGTCCCATCAAGAATGGGAAATGGGCTGTCTCGTGGTCACTCAAAATCTCCATCTATAACACTTTTTTTTTAAAATTGAACATGAAATTAATTGGTACTACTGTTTTCACATGGATTTAAACACCCTTACTGTGCACTTTATCTTGTTACTGCGCTCGTTGTTGCTAGAACAACCACATTCCTATTGAATAGTGCATGTAGCCATGTGCACATGTATTTCATATTTTATTGACAATGAGAGATCCTTATTCATGAAAAAGACAGAATACATTACTCAGCCATATGCTAACGTTTTGAGCTTTAAACTGTGCTAACCCAGGTTTTCCCAGACAAAGGATGGTCACTCCTCTTACTTCACCAAATGGTTAGAAGTTGCACATAAACAGCGTTTTCAAAATGTACCCCAGCTCCTCGATGTGGAGGCTAAGTATCAATAAAGGCTAAACGAGAACACATGGTGATGCTGGGACGCCGTTTATTCACGTGAAAAGGGATACACTCCTTGTCATTTTTGCAGGCCATTATCAGTTAAATCTTTATGACTGTGGGCTTTCTAGGGAACTTAAAAAAGAGAATTTAAAAAAAAAGTGATGCTGAATGCTGGCTAACATTGAGTGTAACCAAGGACATCACAAGGTTCTGTGATACGAGGATTGACACAGAGCTGCCATCTAGTGTTATACATTCACTATGACAAGACAGTTATTTAACACTGAAGTCATGACTTTCTCTCACACACATGCACCCCTGGGGCTTACTCACAGTCATTCATCAAAAAGTGATTAAACATTTATTATTCGCAACACCTGTAACAAAAAAAAATGCAAAAAAATAACTTCTTTATATTAACAATACATATTTACAATTCAACAACAATTTAAACAAATGACATTCATGAAATATGGCCAAACACAAGATATTTGAGATTATCACATTGTAAACCTATGTAATGAATCATACCAACTGCAGGTGAAACTCAAATAGAACAGGAAACACAGTATGACCACTGAACAGAGAAAGCTGAACACTACCTCCTGACTTATCATTGATTAGAAAATGTGCACATTGCTCATCCCATCTTTAAACAGTTGGTCAACTCCTGAAATGCATCATACGTATCTATGACATAGAGTCCTCTGTACAGCACTGAACTTATCATTCCGTGTAGAAAAACAAGCATGTCAGAGAGAAAGCAGAAAACTAGGGATGAAAAAGAGATGTTACAAAAAGAGAGGTACAAAGGAAACAGTTTCCTCTGCAGTCTTTTTCTCTAATTCTGTGGGGGCAGATATTCTAGGTGGACTCAGTAAATGCATCATCTTCATATAAGTCCTCCAATTCTCCTTCTCTGCTGCCCTCATTACCGATTTTCCTGTGGGTGACAGACAGTTGTTGAAGGCATGTAGGAATGTAGATAAGGACTGGGGTGGAGGGGGGTAACTGTATTAAATGTTATGCATGTTACACACAACCCAGCTCATCAGTTTTTGTAGATGGACGGCGGGGGAGACATCACAAAGCACTCAATGACAATGCTTACGCCTCTTTATTTGAGGTTGAATTTGTTGTTTGAGCTCTGCATTGTCCTCTTTCCTCTCTCGACTGATGAGCCGTGTTGTGCATGTTGTGCATGTACAGGCCGGGGTTTGTACTTTAGTGGAATAAAGTGGCTCCTTGAGCACTTACCTCAATGAAGGATGCACATTAGATAAGGAGGATCCCAACAAGCCCCAGGAGCCACTGCAACAAACAGTTGATGGTAAGGAGAAGGACAAGGTCAGCAAGTAGTTCTTGCTGTAAGATGAATGATATTAAGGGAAACATGCATGTAAATTGCGTCATGATAAACACATCAGTAATAGAGGTCATGTTTTTTTCCTCTATGAGCATACAGCATAACGGTAAATAACTGCAACGATGAACAAAATGGTTCGGGCGACAAGTGTGTGAGTTAGACAGCTGTGTGTGGAGGGGGATAACCGCAGCTCTATATCACTTCACATGTAGCTGTAATTAGTTGTATCAAAGGTCTCCCACAGCTCCAGTGTAGACCCATGATGAACTTCCAACAAGCCTGGCTTGTGAAAGGAAAACAAAGTGGCATAGCCATTACCTCTGCCTTAGGGGTTTCGTTTTATCTTATCAAGAAAGGAAAACCACTTCTATTTGTCTAACACTGAAGCTGCCGCCAGTGTGGCTTAGATATGATAATGGCTAGACAGAAACTGCACTTTATATTATTATATTTCAACCTGCCAAAGCCAATGATGGTGCACTTTTACACTGCCATCACTGAGTCCATCCTCACCTCCTCCATTACTATCTGCTGCCACTGCCAAGGACAAGGGCAGACTGCTGCATATCATTTGCTCTGCTGAGAGGGTGATTGGCTGCAACCTGCCATCCCTCCAGGACCTGTATGCCTCCAAGGACACTGAGGCGAGGAGGAAACATCATGGCCGACCCTTCCCACCCAGGCCATGGTCTCTTCAAAACACTCCCCCTCTGGCAAGAGGCTAAGGTCTATAAAAACCAGAACCTCACGCCACAAGAACAACTTCTTCCCCACAGCAGTAGGCTTTTCTAACAAGCCCCCCAGACACCCACAGATCCCAACACCGCCGCCCACCCACCTACCACCCTCTTTTATCTTTCCTAATGTGCTCTCTGTATACGGGCATCCTGCATTAAGCCTGCACTACCCTGTAAATAACTCTTATTCTGTAAATAACTTCTTAAAATTCTCATTTAACTTTTTGTAAATACAGCTGCTGCTACTGGAGTTTGCTCTGGGGAATGAGAGGGTCACCTCTATACAACTGCGAGTCGCTGAAGGGAAGGCTCTGACTGTTGTGTGTGCTTATGCACCGAATAGCAGTTTGGAGTATCTGGCCTTCTTGGAGTCTCTGGGTGGTGTCCTGGATAGGGCTCTGCCTTGGGACTCTATAGTTCTGCTGGGGGACTTCAATGCTCACGTGGGCAACGATGGAGAAACCTGAAGGGGCGTGATTGGGAGGAAAGGCCTCCCCAACCTTAACCCGAGTGGTGCCTTGTTATTGGACTTCTGTGTGGGTCATGATTTGGCCATAACAAACACCATGTTCGAACATAAGGTAGTTCATAAGTGTACTTGGTACCAGAACACCTTAGGCCGAAGATCGATGATAGACTCTGTGGTTGTATCATCAGATCTGTGGCCGTATGTTTTAGACACTTGGGTGAAGAGAGGAGCAGAGCTGTCAACTGATCACCACCTGGTGGTGAGTTGGATCAGATGGCGGGGAAGGCTGCTGGACAGACTTGGCAAACCCAAATGTGTAATGAGGGTGAACTGGGAACATCTGGCGGAGGCCCCTATCCGCGAGGTCTTCAAGTCCCTTCTCCGGAAGAAGTTCTCGTGTATCCTGAGGGAGGCTGGGGACATGGAGTCTGAGTGGGCAGTGTTTAAAGCCTCTATTGCAGATGCGGCAGGCAGGAGCTGTGGTCATAAGGTCATCGGTGCCTGTCGAGGTGGCAACCTAAGAACCCACTGGTGGACACTGGTGGTGAGGGAAGCTGTCAGGCTGAATAAGGAGGCCTTTTGGACTTGGTTGGCCCAGGGGTCTCTGAAGCGGCAGACAAGTACTGGGAGGCCAGAAGGGCTGCCGCTTCAGCGGTCGTAGAAGCAAAAACTCGGGTTTTGGAGGAGTTCGGTGAGGCCATGGAGGAGGACTTTCGGTTGGCCTCAAGGAAGTTATGGCAAACCATCCGGCGACTTAGGAAGGGGAAGCAGGGCTTGACTCAGGCTGTGTTCAGTCAAGAAGGGGAACTGTTGACCTGGACTGGGGGTGTTGTCGAGCGGTGGAAAGAACACTTTGAGGAGCTCCTGAACCCGGCTAACACATCCTCAGTGGAGGAGGTAGAGTCTGAAGACTCAACGGAAGCCCCACCCATATCCTTGGCAGAGGTCTCTGAGGTAGTTAAAATGCTCCTCGATGGCAAGGCGCCGGGTGTAGATGAGATTCGCCCTGAGATGCTGAAGCCTCTGGAGATTGTTGGGCTGTCTTGGCTGACACGCCTCTTCAGTGTCACGTGAAGGTTGGGGACAGTTCCTGTGGAGTGGCTGATTGGGGTGGTGGTTCCCATATTTAAAAAGGTGGACCCGGAGGGTGTGCTCCAATTATTGGGGCATCACATTGCTCAGCCTCTAGGGTGCTGGAAAGGAGGCTCCAACTGATTGTCAAACTTTGGATCCAGGAGGAACAATGCAAATTCCATCCTGGCCGTGAAACAACGGACCAACTCTTTACCCTTGCAGAAGTGCTGAGTTTGGCATGGGAGTTTGACCAGCCAGTCTACATGTGTTTTGTGGACTTGGAGAAGGCTTACGACTGTGTACTCTGGGGCATTCGGTAGGGGGTACTGCGGGAGTATGGGGTACCGAGGCAGTTGTTACAAGCCATCCAGTCCTTGATTAACCAAAGTGAGAGCTGTGTCCGCTTCTTGGCATAAAGTCAAACACGTTTTTGGTGGGTGTCGGACTCCGACAAGGTTGTCCCTTGTCTCCGATTCTGTTTGTGATATTCATGGACAGGATCTCAAGGTGCAGCCAAGGTGAGGAGTGTGTCCATTTTGGGAACCTCAGAATTGCATCTCTGCTCTTCGCAGATGATGTGGTTTTGTTGGCTTCATCAGAACATGACCTCCAGCATGCACTGGGGCAGTTTGCAGCTGAGTGTGAAATGGCTGGGATGAGAGTCAGCACCTCCAAGACTGAGGCCATGGTTCTCTACCAGAAAATGGTGGATTGCTCCCTCTGGGTTGGGGATGAGTTGTTGCCTCAAGTGAAGGAGTTCAAGTACCTCAGGGTCTTGTTCACAAGTGAGGGTAGGATGGAGCGCAAGATTGACAGGAGGATTGGTGCAGCATCAGCAGTAATGTAGACGTTGTACCGGACTGTTGTGGTGAAGAGGGAGCTGAGCCGTAAGGCAAAGCTCTCAATTTACCCATCAATCTTCGTTCCAACTCTCACCTATGGTCATGAGTTTTGGGTAGTGACTGAAAGGGTGAGATCGCGGATACAAGCGGCTGAAATGAGTTTCCTCCGTAGGGTGTCTGGGCTCAGCCTCAGAGATAGGGTGAGGAGCTCGGACATCCGGAGAGGGCTCGGAGTAGGGCCGCTGCTCCTTCGCGTCGAAAGGAGCCAGTTGAGGTGGTTCAGGCATCTAATTAGGATGCCTCCTGGGCGCCTTTCTTTGGAGGTTTACCGGGCACAGCCAACTAGGAGGAGACCCCAGGGTAGACCCAGAACTCGCTGGAGGGACTACATGTCCAATCTGGCCTCAGAACACCTTGGGATCCCCCAGGAGGAGCTGGAGGGCATTGCTGGGGAGAGGGACGTCTGGTGTGGCCTACTTAGCTTGCTGCCACTGTGACCCTACCTCGGAGAAGTGGCTGAAGATGAATGAATGAGCTCCTGCCACTCAGTGCCGGGCATCAGGGGCTGCCACATGGGCTCATGTTCAACTCTGAACTGGTGTTGTTTGCACCTTATTGCATCTTACTTTTATTTCATTTATTATTCTTTTTAAGTTTTTTCTTTACTATTTACTGTTAATTTTTTTCCTCTTGCACCAACATACCAAAGCAAATTCCTTGTATGTTCTTGCGCTTAGCAATAAATATGATCCTGATTTTGATTATGATACAGTCCCAAATATCTAATTTGTGAATGCTTCATTATGTACAGTTGATTGTTAAAAAGTGCACTAGGTGTGTAAGGAATTGCTCTGTTTTTGTAACCTGCTGTTTGTTGGGTGTTTTATTTGGTCAGAAAACTAATCCCATGGTTGGCATTAAGGCAGTGCAGAACAGCCAGGATTTGCAGTGCACTTACGTAAGAAGACCTCCGGGAGCAGACATGGACCTCTCAGCTCGTCTGCTGGGACACTCAAAGGGATTACTGAAGGAGCGCTTCCTCAGCATTGATTTCACCAGGATCTGCAGGGGACATCTGAGAGTTTTACTTGACTTACAACAACAATTTGTGTATTGCCAGTGCTTCTGTATCTTGTAACTGGTCAAACACGAAGTCCAATTTGTTTTTCCTTGATGTAATTAGCAAACTTGTACAAGCAAAGACCTGCTTGTACATGTTGAACTATTAGGAAACAGTCCGGGGCTTACATCAATACCCCACCCTCTTCCCCCTTCCCCAGCCAAGATAAACAAAATACAGTGCAGGCTCACCACAGTAGAAAGGCTGGGTATGAGTTTTATGCTGTTCTGGACTTCCTCCTCAGTCACCTCCACCATGGTACAATGTTCTTCCTCTAGTGGAAGAGGGTCAGAGCCATTCTCTGTGACCCAACAATGGACCTGTGACAACAATAAAAAAAAAAAACCTTTTCATTCAAAACGAAACCCATAAAGTTAGTAATGGCAGTGAATCGAAAAAAATAACCCATTAATGATGACGAGTCCCTATTAGATGTAACTGTCGTTTCTATTTACCTTGATTTCAGGGATGGTGATTCTTGTTTCAGGGTTTTTATCCAGCATTCTCTCAATGAGCTCCTTCAAGTCTTCACTTACAGTTGGTCTATGAAACGTAACATTGAGATCAACAATGACTGTGGGGAACATGTCAACAATACCCTATCTCACAAGTGCAAAAGGGGACTTGCAGAGGTTCAGCTAATTTTACTTTTCTGTCTCCGTTAATACCCGTCACATTAAAAACTTACAGTCTTTTGACAGAGGAGACAGCCTAATATGTTTAGATCCTCATAGCCGTCACTCTAAAAAGGAGGTGGCTGCATTCGGTTTGACCTGCACATTGAAATATGCAGTTCGTATGGGAATTAAGTGTGTTCCCAGCCAGAATGCCGTTTTCTATTTCCTTCTCTTTCTCCTTGTGCACTTATTTCAGTTTGAGTTTTCCAATATTCCTGAGCTGATGCGAGACTGCAAATTATCAGTTTATGGGAAAAACTGGAATATGCTATCAATAATGCATTAATAGAGTATCTCAAATGAACTGTTAACTGACAACATGTGCTAACAGAATATTCTTCATATTATGAAGAATATTCTGTTATTCCACCTGCCTGTCATTTACATAATCTATTTTTTCCCCCATATTGTGCCAATACCACTATCTTCTAACAGCCAAAAAACCTAGAAAGCTAATGTTTTCCATGCACTTTGTAAACATCAGTTTTCTAAATCCTTGCTTCCCCTATCATTTGTTCACTTCAGTTAGTCACTCTGTCAAACTTAAACAAGTAAAACCGAGTATTGGGAACATTTATTTATCCATCTCATCTCCTATACAATTCTAAAACTTACATTAGAAGTTGTTTGCATGTCAAACAAAGCCCCTAAGGGGGAAGGACCAAATTATCAGTCACATATCTTCAAAATAGGGTCTTACAAGTTAATATAAAACTACAAAAAAATAAACAAACAAACAAATGGTGGTGGCTATAGCAACATCCATTTGCAATGATTTTAATAACAATAATAATAACGGATTACATTTATATAGCGCTTTTCTAGACACCGAAAGTGCTTCACATTGAAGGGGTAACTCACTTCAACCACCACCAACGTGTAGCACCCACCTGGGTGATGCATGGCAGCCATTTTTGCAACAGAATGCTCACCACACATCAGCTTGAGGTGGAGAGGGAGGAATCACTGAGCCAATTACACAGGGTGATTATTACGTGGCCAGATGGAGAGAGCCAGGTTGGAAATTTTGCCAGGACACCGGGAACTCCCTACTCTTTGCGGTAAGTCCCATGAGTCTTTAATGACCAAAATGAGTCAGGACCTCGGTTTAACGTCTCATCCGAAAAGAATCTCCTACAGCACAGTATCCCTGTCACTGCACTAGGACATTGGGATGTTGTTGTTTATTAGGGCCAGAGGGAAGACTCCCTACTGGCCCACCAACAACA
Organism: Lampris incognitus; assembly: GCF_029633865.1. Lineage (NCBI taxonomy): Eukaryota > Metazoa > Chordata > Actinopteri > Lampriformes > Lampridae > Lampris > Lampris incognitus. The sequence continues at coordinate 16,108,286 of NC_079217.1, read as the reverse complement.
CATCCAGCAGCAACTCAGTTTTCCCGGGAGATCTCCCATCCAAGTACTAGCCAAGCCCACACCTGCTTAGCTTCTGTCATTCGGCAGAGCCAGTGTACATGTTGGTAATAGCGTTTGCTTATCACTAATCGTTGTCATAAGATGCACCTGTTGGTGTCTTATATAATGGAGGCAATCAATCAATCAAGTTGCATTTTAATCAAACCCTTCTTCCAGGTTTTACTTACGTTTCTGGGAACTCCACATCCTTGTTCTTGATCTTGTTGTGCAGGGTAACAATGAATTCATCATAAAAAGGGCACTGTAATTGGAGAATCATGATAAGAATAAATAAACTATGCATTTGTAAGTCACTTAGGATAAGAGCATCTGCTAAATAAGAAATGGGGAAAACTATGCATTTGGTCTATTAGCTTAGTTATTCAGTTTATTCACTTGATGAGCATTGCCTTACCTTCCCGAAGACAAAACAGTATAGCGTGATTCCCATCGCCCATATGTCCAAGGCCTGTTTACATACCAAAAAAATTGTGTTACTCTTAAAAAGCTGAGAATAGAAAGCACAATATCATGTCTTGACTAACAAATACTCATAATCTCATGTTTGTGATAGTAACTAACTGGGTAATTAGTCACGTACTATCGATAACTTTATTTATCATGAGCTGAATATCAAAACAAGGGTATTTGACCTTGCCGCTGAAGCTCTGCTCATGTTCAGTCATCATTTCCGGGGCCATAAAGGCAGGGGTTCCAGCTGTGCTGGACAGATGGGCATCGGTTCCCTCAAACATGTTGCTGACACCAAAATCAGCAATCTTCACATGGCCATCATCTCCAAGTAACAGGTTGGAGGGCTTGATATCTCTGTGGATGATCTTCTGGAAGTGCACTAAGCAGACCACAGATAAAAAAACAACAACTGCATGGCTATGCCATTTTGATTTGACAGCTGTTACCATCTATTCTTTAAAAGAACACAGGAGTGAGAAGAATGGTAACGGTTTACAGCAAGATACAAATGATTGGATTAAAAAGCTTACATCTAAGCAATAGCCTAAAATAGGCCCTGCTGCACAGTCACTTAAGGACAGCTATTAGGTGTTGTTTGGCATGATGTGCCATTATAAAATGCCTGTAGTACACTATTAGTATTAAAAAAAGAGCACATAAAAGCCCAATAAATCCTATTATTTATCAAAAACAATTTACTCATACTAATACTACCAGCACTACTACAAGTAATAATAATAATAATAATAATAACTCTTCATTAAGTAGCTCTTGAATGGTTGCTAAAAGTGTGGTTGCTAAGTGACACCCTATAACCAGTATACATTATGATTTCTGGTAAGCACATGCATAATGAACAGTTATAGTACGACAAGGGTGCATTCATGAGGTATTTCCCAATGGCTTTGAATATGACTCAGCCAGTCAAATATGAGGACTGGTATGCTCTATTCACCTCAAGGACAGGTATTAGAGAAGTAATAGCTTTGTTGATTTACAAATCACAACAACAATCACGTTAAAAATCGTCTATTGAATGTAATAAACTTACAGTATTCTATTCCCAATACAACATCTCTGAAGTAAAACCGAGCTTGGTCCTCTGTTAAAGGGCTATCAGTGGGCACCTCCTCCATCACTGGCCTGAAAAGCATGTAAAGCACAGGAAGTAGTCAAAGGTTAATGAATGTTCTGATGATATCACTCAGAATTTATCAACTATATGCCCACAGTATATCACCGTCCACATTATCTTGCTTAAAAACTCACACACAAAGGTGCAATAGATTATAATGTGACACGACACAGTGGTACCTTAAGACATACCCTTTTGTCATCAGCTCGAAAGCTAGAAGGAACAGAATTTAACATCTCAATATATATAAAATGCAACTTGATTGATTGTTGATCATTTTATTACATTATGAGCCAGATCAAATAATTAGGAAAGGGATGACTGAATCCCTACCCATGTGGAGACCATCTTCATCAGGATCATCAAGAACCTGTAAGACATATGAAGTCAGCTGCTAAAGTTTGACTTTGTTTTTTTTGTTTTTTTACCATTTAACATACGAGGATGCAGGCAGCATGCAAGTGATGGATAATCTTGCTAACCTCAACTAGTTTTACAATGTTATGATGGTCCAGTTTCTTCAGGATAGCAATCTCCTGGTACGCTCTTTCAAGTGGTCCCATGGGCTTAGGATGCTGACAACTTGGTGCTGGGCCTAAATTTAGACACACAAACACACATCAACCTAACCACAGCAGCAATGTATAGAAATTGTGGACCATGAAATATTTGAATATTCTTTCATTTATCAGTTAAGCAAGGAAATGTTTACTCACGTAAAAAAAACCCACACTGCCTCATTAACTTCTTCTTTGACACTACTTTCATTGCCTTAAAAGGATATGGTAAAATAAATTACAGTGGCAACAAATTTACAGCGGAAATAGTCAAACTTGAGATATCACTTACATAGTATTGCTCAATATCTTCATTGTATGCCAATTTTACCACTCCGTATGAACCCTAGGGTGCAAAAAGACCAAAGGTTTACAACTGCTGCTCACCTACTTTCCCTGATTTTGCCATACTTTATGTCAAATACATTCATCACCTTTCCGATCTCGTGTTTCAAAGTGTATTGATTGAGCTGGACACAGTTCTGAAGAAGGCAAATGTAAAACTCAGTCAGTAAAGCATTTTATAAAGTAACTACAGGCTTAAGCAGAACACTAAGTAACATCAACATTCCAGTTCTTTGGCAGACTAAACCCCACACCTCAACATCTGTGATGGACACACGCTTGGTCTCAATGGTACGCTGCCTTGCCACACGGCTCCCACGCTCCTGGAGTGACAACTTCCTGTCTGAGAGGACAGGACGGTGAGGTGTGCTTCTCAAAGTGCCAGACCTGAAGCCATTTGGTGGGGACAACCGCTTGGCAGTCATATCCATGGCTGCCACCATGTCAGCCAGTTCAGCGTGGTACTCTGAATCTAGCTCTGCCTTGCAAACAGAGTTAGCGCTCATGGCCACTGGTGTCCGCTCACTCACTGATGAATGTGGCTGATGTCACAGCTTTTTAGAAGGACCAGAGGAGACATCACCATACTACAATGACAGAGAACATGGGTAAGAGCTATGTACTGTTTCTATCACAGAAATGAGAAATTAATTCCTGTAAAATGATGAGTTTTCCACTGGGATATTATCCTACTGATGCATAACCTTCAACTTCTTACTGAATGACTGTGACAGACCACACTGTAGCCTACAACAGTGCAGAGGACTGAAAAGCCTCTTATGTAATAAGGTAGAAAGCTCTGTCATACATATAGCTTTGCTGAAAGATTGTGCATAAGGCAATGCAAGTCTCATGCACCGGTACCTACTAATGCCAACAAGATATTGAAAAATCATGGCTCTAATGAAAATAGAATAAAAAAAAATCTCCTTTTACAAATAGCTGTCAATACATAAAGGCTGCAATAGTCTTTATAAATCCCCTTTAAATCTGCAAAGACACTGTCACATGTAACTGTTAACTACAGCCAAAACATCAAATTTTATTTGGCATACTTACCGATAGCTGTTGGGTTTTGCATTGCCGGCATGCGTGGGTAATGTTCATGCTGGCCCGCTGGGAAAACTCGTTGTCTCTCTCAAGGCAGGACTTTCACTGATGAGCCAGAGACTTGAGAAGTGCAAGTCTTAAGGATTAACTCTAGTAGCTACATATAGCTGGCCCATGTTATTCCAGTGTGTACTTGGAGGACAGGCTGTGATGGAAGGTTCAACCCCAGATAAGTTACACAAGGTTACTTCACACTTGACTGATGGTCCCTTGATGAACAGGGATAAAAGATAATAGTAACAGAGATCCAAAGGAGTTGAATCAAGTGCAACTGGACTTGGTATATATCCGTCATTTCACGGATATATACCAAGTCCAGTTGCATTTGATTCAACTCCGTTGGATAACCATGACCTGGATGAATGAGAACATTCACAGACATAGGAACAGAGATGTTTTATTGATTGGTTTTATTGATTTACTCAAGGCTGCTGCAGTTTGGAATTCTTTACCTTTAATCTGTCTATGGAAAAAAAAGATTAAACAAAAGCACAACTAAAATAAAAAGGAACTACATTTTCAAAAGTGCAGATTTTTTCATTCTGGACAATGCAAGTGTAGCGATTAGAATTAAAAATGGTTGGGACATAGGCTACATTGAATCATATATTACAGCATTTACTGATCGCACAACATATAGTCTAGTGGGCATGGGGGTGGTTATACTACCTGAGCGCTGTCTGGGAAAAAAATATCTGGTTCATTTGGAACTGATATAATAATTTCTTCAATCAACATCGAAAAAAAAATTCTGTTTAGCTGAACTGTCATTGAGGTTGGCTGGAGTAGGTGTGAAGGGGAACTGAACAGCCATATTTTCACATTAAGATTCCTTTATTAATCCCCTTGGGTAAATTCAGTTCCTGCAAATTAACCCATCCTACTGTGATCTGTGTAGCTAGGAGTAGTGGGCTGCCGCCTTCATTCATGCTGCGCCCCGGGACCAACTCCAGTTCTTTTCCCATTGCCTTGGTCAGGGGCAGAGCCAGGAGTATAAACCCTAACATGCATGTTTCTTTTGATGGTGGGGGAAACCGGAGCACCCGGACAAAACCCACTGCAGACACGGGGAGAACATGCAGACTCCAAATAGAAGACGACCTGGAATGACCCCCCCCCTAAGGTTGGACAACCCCAGGGTTCAAATCCAGGACCTTCTTGCTGTGAGGCGACAGCGCTAACCACTGGGCCACCGTGCTGCCCTATATTCTGATTAGTGGTTCTCAGTCCAGTTCTCAGGTGCCAGTACTGCTGGGTTTTCTATTCTGCCAGATAGCTGATTCACCCGCATTTCCGGTTATTCCAGCTTCCAATCAGGGAGGCTTTAGGCATGGAACAACTGGTGAATTTAATTAACAACCTGACAGAATTGAGAACTGCCAGGATTGGTGATATTTTGGGACTTGAGTCAGAGCCAGTGACCCAGATAGATATGGCCCCCACATTCTTCGTCTCCCATTTTTATGTGCATCATCATCAAACTTTTTGTCATTTCAGACCTAACTACCCCAAGTCAATGTAATATCTGCTATATCTAAATAGCTTTCCACCATTTTATCAGTCCGAACCTGCAGATCCTCCCTCTACCCACTAAGTCCTGACTTACGGTAAAAAAAGAAAGAAAAAAAAGCACCTTGTTCAGAGGTAATGGGTTCAATAACATATTAGTTTAATAAATGGTATTGGAAGAATATGTAATGACAGCACTAAATGATACCATATAGGGTTTTCTTTTTCACTTCAATGTTCATACAATTCAATAAAATCAGAAGATTGTTCTTCACACAGTGGGAAGTATGATTACCCCCGGGTCAAAACCAGAGTTAGCAACCCTGGCTGCATCTGACATGCCTACGCGCATTTTCCTTGAGCAGGTCAGCTGCACAGTGCATGCTTATGAAACCAGCTCATTAGTGTGACCCCCCCCCCCCACCACCACCACACACACACACACACACACACACAAAGAGAGAAAGACAGAGAGATTCCGATAGACTCACTTGGGTGAAGGTGGATGGGAAGAAAACATGAGCCAAAGAGAGGGCTCTCATAGACGCCGCCGTGAGGGTGGGGGGGATTGAATCTTGATTAATAAAGAAAAAGAAATAGGAATCTCGATTGGAGAGCTTACACCGTTAAAGAAAACCAGAGTGTACTTCCGCCTTTGCACCTGTCGGAGCAAGACGCGGGTATAAAAGCTGGGACAGCGATTGATTGGCCAGTTTGGGCATTCTATGATGTCAATAAAATAACCTTTGACCAATCACAAGCGCTTATAGGCGGATCCTGCTAGACTTGTAAACACGCCCAGTGTGAGCCGAAGCTTGGTTAACTGGCGCCCGTCTGACGTTCTCCTGCCTCTGATGTACGCCGGAGAACGGTGGCTGCAGTGATGTGCCCCCACTGTAGAGGGGGGATAGCAGACTAGAGTAATGACATTCATTTATATACTTAAAAAGAGCGTTCAAAGTAGAAGAGCAATGTCACTGTTTGCAAATTTTGGCGTTTTGAGGACCATTGAATTACGGCGACTTCTAGAAGATGAGGAGAAACTAAACCAGATAGTCACGTATAGTCAGAAGGTGAGCCGTCCGACAAAATTCAGTCTTAGTATGTGATACGGATTAATCGGGCTCTAGAAATAATTTCTCACTTGTTTTACACATGCATATATTGTTTAGCTTGTTATTCTTCCAGGTAGTAGATTTGGCTATTACAAAGACATTGTGTAAAGGTCCCCCCCCCCCCCCCCCCCAATGTATTGACTGTGTCCAGTTTCAGGAACTGGAGAAAGCCGCAGGAAACATGTTAATTTCAAATTATAGACTGGCAAAAACCAATCTCTCTCAAAAGCCAGCATTTAAAGATGCTAAACTGCTACTTGCAACGAAGTACAAGGAACTAGAAAAACTTGTTGGCACCATCCAAACCAAACAAGACCAACTTGGTGAGTTAAAAGATCCTGTTTAGATAGACTTTAATGCAGCTCAAAACACAAATGTGTTTTGATGACGTAATCATATTAGAAGGGTGCTTTTTGAAGCATGTTCATGCAGTGAATCTAATTGTCTTTTTTTCTTTGCAGAAACATACAGAATTTCAATGGCTCAGTCGTCTCTTCTGAAAAAGATAGCCCATGATGAAGAGGAGTGTGAGGTGAGGACATTCATACTTTGAGATGCTGTGATATGAAGTCTGCCTTACATGTTTTAGCATAGTATGATGTGGTCATGTAATGTAATCTAAGACACATTTTCTTAGTGAGCTATAAAGATGCATTAACTACCCCTACAAATACCTAATGATCAAACCCTGCCAAAAAGTAACTACATGTAAAATCACAATACATTTATGTTCTTCCTAGTACTTTGGTACAGTTTGACTCTTGACTAGGTCAAGGCGACCAACATTTATTTTGTCTCCCTTCACTGTGTCTCACCAATGGGCCTGTCATACTAATTATGAGGTTAATCATTTCATTGGGTTCAGTCACCTGGAAAATACAACCTGGCCAATTAAAACTAATGAATAACTCATTACCAATATGAAGCATTAATGGTTTCACTTACTTTTCATCAATATCATAATAATCATCAATATAGGCATTGCATCTTTATTATTTACCAGTTCTAATGGGGAAAGTAACAAGAACGCAGTCAGCCCTCTTGCCTGTGTTAAGCCGCTTCAGGCTAACTGATATACAGCTCATCTTGATGTGGCCAGTTTACAAACCATGGCACTCAGTCCCTTTGAGGAAAAACTAATTGGTCGTGCACACAGCGGGTCACAAGCATGTGGTTTGATAGAAACCGCCGGGAGGCAAACGGTTGGACTGATCATAAGAATAGGGGAAAATCAATAAGCAAGTCACTGAGAATGGTAAACTTGCCCAAGTCAAGTCACCAGGGGCCTCACGCATCAGTCGTTACTATGGGCAAATTTGTGCGTATACACCCATGGGATTTTTTAGCCCTGATGTTTGTCTCAGAGACTAGTGTAGAACCTGAGTAACCCCTGAATTTAGGCACCGATTGGCTAAAACTGGTGTCTTTGCAGGCCTGGGTGACTGCTCATTGCAAGACGTAGACAATAGATGTTAGGAGGAAGGAATTACAAATAACCATCATGCTTTGCTGCTTACAGTCAGACACACAAATTTGCCCATAGTAACAATTGATACATGAGGTCCCAGGTGTGGTATACATAGCAAGAAATACTCGCACTCTTGGACTTTTTTCAGTGTTGGGGGGGGGGGGGTTACTGAGAATCACATAACAAATGAAACACACCCACTCAGCAGAACCGACCAGCTATACTGTGGCTCTTTGAGAGAGGTCAACAAAGAACAACAAGGATCATACGAGACAGCAGGGGGACAGGCAGGGAATTCCCTCGCACCTTCTACAATATACATCCACATCTCCCAAAATTTAGGAGGCTCTCAGAGCAAAGAGAGGCTCTGACCCATTGCCAAATGGGCACAAATAATTAACCTAAAAAACTGGCCATTGTGTGTATGTGATGAAAGCCTGGTTTTTTTGTTTTGGTTTTGAAATGAAATCCTCAGAGAACTGATTGTTGCTACTGCATGTAACGGCGTGGACGAAAGTAAAATATGTAATATTTTTGACAGGTGCTCTTTCAACAGTTTTTGGAGGGGAAAACGCAGCCAGCGGATTTCGTGGAGCGCTTTCAAAATTCTCGGAAACTCTGCCACATCAGGCATGTCCTTGTGAGAAAAATACAAGAGATTGCTGATCAACAGCAGAAAATGCAAAGAGTCATTGAAATTCACCCCAACACTGAGCGGTTCTCAAATCATAATGAGCTACCTTACCATTCACTCTGCAGTCAAACCTCCGCTATCATTTTACCTGCCATCTGCCATTCACTTCTTTCTGTCCCACTTCACCCTCCATTCCTGCTACCCGTTGCTCATCCTTTGCAGCCTTCAGCATCTTGTTTTGACAGTGAGGAGCCTGTGTGCCATAGACTGTATGAACAAGTTTTCAAATGGCCAGCAAGGCCCACATGCCTTCAAACACTAAAGGCAAAACCTGGGAAATCACGCCAGGCACCACACTGAAGTCCAGTCCATTGCCGGGTTAATGATTTTAGATTTCATGCATTTTCCTAATTTCCACATTGTAACAAATGTAGAATGGGACTGCATGCTCTTCGTCAATTGCACATCCATCAGTGGCTCCAATATTTTTTGTTGTAGTGAGTGAAAAGTACAAACTGGCAGCGTTAGAAGTTTACTTTGAGATGATCTATTGCTTCAGATTTCAGCTCCACCAACATCATCTTTGTTTGAGGTCATCTCCCATTCCCATCAATGTCGACACTTGCATTTTGATGAGATTTCAGATGTGAAGTGGCCCCTACCCCACAGTAATTCAGTCAACAACCCAATCATTATCTCATTGCATTGTTGCATTGCCAGTGCAGCATCTCTAACAACTAACCGTCTCTTCACAGTGGTTCCAGTTACAAAGGTTCGCTTAAACAGCTGTGCGTTTTCCCCACAAAGTATGATGGAAAGTCAGCATCTAACCCCTTTTAACATAACCTGTGACAGTAGGGAGGATCAAGGCATTTCAGGGGCTGTGACAGAGCAGATTGCGGTCATTGATTTAACCTTATTGCAGCAGTTCTACACACAAGAGCATTGTAGGGTCGAATCCACCATACAACAGCAGTCCTAATAAGAATGAGATTAGCAATGAATCTGAACAGATGATCATTGTGGTGTGGCGATTTCAGGTTTTCTGGCTGTCAAATTTAAAGCAATTTGTGCATCACAGGTCTGGAGACCAAAGGGTAACACAAACCTTTGTTTTTAGTAACATTTGAAATTTGGGCAAGTATGCATTTGTTCTACCATGGCACGATAGATACAGAACATATGATTCAGTAACAAGACTCATTAAAATTGCCATATTGTCTCCATGCTATACATATACATAAACTGTATTTAGCCTCCATGTCTGTCGGTCAGAAAATCATGAAGTGAGCAGAGCATTGGCTTGTTGGGTCACCAAGTGAACTTGAACTCCTCACCCACACTTGATATCGCTGATCGTCTGTGTGCAGACTCATGTCAAGGTCAGCTAAGGACCATGCGTGGCACATCCCAATCATTAACTTCTTTAAACTTCAGTTACTTTTGTCCATAGTAATATTTGTTATTACTGACCCTTCTAACAAGACGAAACTCCTGTTGTTAGAAACCTGTCTTGTACAAATGCTATCAGTTGTTGGCTGCTAAGCACTCATATGTGTGTGTGTTCTCTCCTGGTTGCACAAGCCAGGATTCACCTGACCCCCCATGGGGTTAACCGGTGTGCCATACGTATGGTCTAATCAAGCTCCTGATACTAATTGATCCCCGGAGAAAGCCCACTAGCTTTACAAGAGATGATTAGGGGGGTGGAGCATGTAAAAAGGCTTTTGTTACACAACAGACTTCTGTTACAGCGATGTCAACAGTCTCTATTGTCCTTATAGACTCAAATTGGGCAATTTTCTCATCTGTCAGCTCGCCATTAAAAGCCTTTCAGCTCTGTATCTCTCCATCTCTACATTTTCAGATGAGTCAGAAGAGATTGTGGTTGTTTTGAAGTATGATATATACACTGCAATTTTCCCCTCAAGGAAGTATAAAGTTCTTATCTCTACAAGATGAGATGTACAACACATACAATACTATCATTAACAAATTACCCACAAAATGATTGCAATTAATATTGAAAAGTCAAACTGAATGGTTTCTTTAGGGAAAAATTTGGTGAATTTGCCTTTGTGGTCTTTGCACTTTAAATAATTTCCTATGGTCTACTACATCATGTCTCCTTTTGACATACAACGGGACTAGGGTTGGGTATCGTTTGAATTTTATCGATTCCGATTCTGCTTAACGATTCCGGTCCTTATCGATTCCTAGTTTCGATTTCAATATGGTGTAAAAAAGAGGTCAAATGTTTAGATCACAAAAATATCAATTTGTTTTAAGCATTAACTGAACATTAACAACATATATAAACACCTCCTCTGAGGAAAACACTGGTGTACAAGCAACACAGTCATATTTGTAGATAATTAGTAGTGGAAAATGCTCTAATCTCTCATATATTCCACCTGACAACAACACAGTGGAAAGCAGTAACAGCTGAAACATTTTTGGATAGTAACATTTTGAGCTTCTTGTTGCTTGTAAGATGTATGTATGTATGTATATATGACTATGCAACAAATAACAATATTTTTTCTTCAGAAAGATCAGCATATCCGCCTTTTCAGGTAGTATGTGAGATCTTTCTGGACAAATAGTGTCTCCAGCAGTGGAGAAAACCCTCTCACTTGGGGTTGAGGAGGCCTGCATGCACAAATACAAAAATGCCACCTCTGATAGCAAAGGATATGTGGTTCTGTTGTTCCACCACCAGGCAGCAGGGTCATCAGATGTCACTGTTGGTGGCAACTCTTGGTACATCTGCAGCTCTCTGTCAGTCTGGTGGTGGATGGACATGGTACTGATTGATAATGATATTTTCATCTTCAGGTCATCTTCAACAGCAAAAAAATCTCCTCCAGCGGAGACATAATAGCCCTCTTGCAGGGAGTAGGGTGCTCCTCCTCTTCTTCACTCTCCTCAATTTCTCTGTTGTCTTTTCTCCTCTGACTGCACTGTTACATCTTCTTCTCCATGGGCATGCTCTGTTGACTGCTCAGATTCAGTCAGCTCTCCTGTCATCAACTTTTCCTTGACCCGGTCCCAGACAGTGCTGTCCTCCAATTTGTGCTTGAAACGTGGGTATAGTGCAGTGGCCTCTTCAAGGAAGTGTCTGATGTCATCACCCTGGTACCACTTAGAAAGGTTTTGCCAGACAGCCTGCTTCAAGTGAGACACAAACACTGTGTCTCTCTCTTTGACAGTGAAGTGCTTCTCCAGCTTCTGAAGAATTGTGAATAACACTCTCATCAGCTGGATGAACTCCTCTGCCTTTTGGAAATCTTCATCCGTGAGTCGAGCAAGTCGGTCCCTCTCCGTGGGCTTTCTCAGACGCTGGTCTAAGCTGGCTGCTTGGATTGCAGGATACTGCTCAAGGAATCGTTCCAGCATCATGTAGAGGGAATTCCAACGAGTTCGAACATCCAGGATTAGGGAGTGTTGAGGCAGCTCTATGAAACAAAAAAATCACACATGGACTTAAAATTGATAATGCATAGGAAATTAGATTATTAATTTATTTTAAGTTATTGTCCTATTCTGTGTGTGTGTATTTAAATGTGGTTTAAATAAAATAAAATAAATTTTGGTGCTTTGTGACAGACAATAGATATCAACATGAGATCCAGTTTTTTGTGTGTTTAAATATTTTAAATCAATTAAAATGAATTCAATGAATTGCTGTTGCTTTGTGACAGAAAATAAAGTTATCAATATGAGATCCAGTTTTTATTTGGTGTAGTTGCATAGTAAGACATGAGATGTATGTTATGTTACTTGCATTGTGTTAATGTATTTTTTCCTGTAAAATTTACATAATAGTTCAGTTTAAAAAGGTCAAATGAAGTGAACTGAGGGATGCTTACTTAGGACTTGTTGCTCCTTCCGGAGCACAGGCTTTGCCATGGATATCCGCTTCATCCAGACAACAACATCCCTGATCTTGGCGGTCCATTTTGCCACTGATGCCAGAGAGTAGACACTTTGTGTAGCAAGATTTAGTGTGGGCAAAACCGCCTAGCTTTATGAATTGTAGCCTTTTTATTGCCACATCCATGTTTGTGGCATTGTCAACAGTGACAGCCACTATTTTATCCATCCATCCATTATCTGAACTGTTTATCCTGCTGTCAGGGTCACGGAGATGCTGGAGCCTATCCTAGCAGTCATTGGGTGGCAAGCGGGGAGACACCCTGGACAAGCCGCCAGGCCATCACAGGGCTGGCCGGCCCGCACGCGTGCACACACACCTAGTGCACACACACACACACACCTAGGGACAATTTAGTATGGCCGATTCACCTAAATTACACGTCTTTTCGGACTTAAAACGTGTGAGGTGTTATACAATCTGGCTTCAATTCACCACCTCACCATCTGCGTTTACATACATACAGCTTTGCACGTTCTCCCGTCAAGTTTGCTTTTATAGATCACAATTTTTGCGTGTGAAGTGGCATGCGCCTCTTTCAGGCTCCGTTTTGTGCGGTAGGCAATGGTTATAAACGAGTCAATGGTTATAAATGAGTCAGCTCCCTGCAAATAAAAGTTCCAACATGACAGACACTGTTACTGCACAAGCAACCTACCATCATCAAACTTTCCGACTTTTTTGTTTGTTTAAACCTTTCCTACTTAAATGAAGGGGTTTCGACAACTTGAGAATGGGTGTAGCCCTTTCACAAGCGCCGTTACCGCTCTGTGGCACTCAGTTTTCACTTCGGTCATACTTCCTTTTATTGCCGAAGAGAACGGTGTCTCCCCTGGCGCTGTCTGAGTCTGACACACTTGCAGTGGGAGACCGCAGAACGTCAAACTGTACATTCTTTCAAATCGATGCCGTGCTGCCTTAAGTGTTTGGTCAGATTTGAGGTGCAACCTGCCTTGCAGCTAATAAACTTCCCATATTTAATGCACTTAGCCTTATTGTCGCTTTCTTTGGCAAAGTACAACCACACTTCGGACCATTTACCGCGGTCCATCTTTCAAACTGCTGCTGTGATGCTAGTCAACCAAGGTAGCCATTGTTTGCAACAGTAAAGATTTATTTCTGTTAGGAACCGATAAGCAGAACCGAAATTCAACTTTTTTTTAATGGGTACCCGGTACCCAGCATTTTTAGTCGGTTCTAATTTGAGTTTCGGGTTCCCATCCCTAAACGGGACCATATCCATATGGTAAATGTTGGTTTTGAAGGCCTGATTTTACCTCTAACTTGCAACTGGTGTTTAACAGAGTTCCACGCAAGCAGTGGTGTTTCAGCATCGTCCTCTGAACAGTCAAGCGTAAAGGGGATTAAAGAGTATCTCTGAGGTATGGAGTGACAACTAGAGCGATTCAGTTATGGAACAATTTTGAGTTTTATTTGACCTACTTCTTTAAAACACACTGTTGAACAAACTACATCAGAGCATAAAAACAAAAACTGAAAGTTATTATTTTGACAGTACAAATACATCTGCTTATTCAGAGTAAAAAGTATTGTTCGTGTCATGATCATAAAATAGAACTGACATATTAGCTGACACAAACCCAGCGAACAACACCACAAACATAATATTCATACTAAAAAGTTACAGTCCTGAAGATTTCCATGCAAACGATTTTCCTTCTTCTATTGGTGATGTATTTAAGAGATTGGCCAATAAACAAATATCCAAACTATGGATGTTTAGTTCATTGTTTGTTCTTACAAATTATAATGGTTACTGTAAGGTAGGACTTAAGTAGAAAAAATGATGTAGCTCATAGGGTTTGATGTCTTCAGCACTGCATCCAAATACAGAGGAAGAGGCGGGTGACTTTGAAGAAAAGGATCTTTCCTGCTAGCAAACAGCTATAGCTGAATGAGCTTGTAAAAGACCTTTGCTAATTGATAATTCAACATCAATAACTAAAATCCAGGTTGATCCATGTTATTTTTTGTTTGACGGTGGAGAAGGTACTAATTTAACAACACAGACAACTTTCTTTCGGAATGGAGCTCTTGGCTTTTGATGTGCTTAAACGCCACTTAACTTACCATGTGTAATCACTGGTGTCAGCAAGTTGAACAAAAATCTTCGGGACTGTGGCTTAAAATTCAGTAGTCTCATTATTAAACATAACACCACATGATCATAACATTAACCACAGAGAAAACCCAACTATTCTACATAATACAGTCTTTGCATTGTAAACTCATCTTCCATCAGAAGATATCTCGTGCAACATGTAGCAGCAGTCAACAAACAATTTATTGGTTACGCGAGCATCAGAATTGGACCGTGGGCCAGTTGAACAAGGTGGCCTGGTCTGATAAATCACATTTTCTTGAACATCATGTGGATGGCCGGGTGCATGTGCATCATTTACCTGGGGAAGAGATGGCACCAGAATGCACAATGGGAAGAAGGGAATCCAGCAGAGGCAGTGCGATGCCCTGGGCAATGTTCTGCTGGGAAACTTTGGGTCCTGGCATTCATGTGGTTGTTACTGTGACATGCACCACCTACCGAAACATTGTTGCAGACTGTTACGGACTAGTCGGGTCTAGGGCTTAAGGGTTAAACATGCAATACTAGTCCTAACCTGGAGTGTGTAGAAAAGATGGAAACTAGGGAAGAAACAAGGACTGATTTCCAAGATGAGAGAAATAGTGGAGGTGGGCTAGCTTACTGAGGTAGCAGGCTAGCAGTTAGCAGGTCCCTCCAACAAGGCCTCGGCCGTATGGGTCTCAGCTTCCGTAAGCGGCAGACACCGTCTTGGTATTTTAGTTCAGTTTAGGTTGATAGCGGATGGATCCTCAAAAATAAAAGAAATCGGTTTTCTTCAAAGTCCTTCAAAGCTGGAATAGTGTGAACCTGTACCGTGTTTTCTAAGTGGCGTATCCTGAGGCGTTTATGCAACCTCCCGCCATTAACTAACTCCAGGAGACGCAAGCGCACCTCACAGTCACGTCGTCTTATAAACCCTCCTTAACCACACCTTCAATCATTTCGCGATGAAAACCAGTCCAAGTAAGTAAGAAAAGAGGGAAAAAAGGCAGCTATAACCCCTATCACTTCTAACATTCCTCCCCCTTACAAAAAACAAAAAAACATATGGTTTCAACCTATTTGTTTTTTTCCTTTTATCCTTTTTATAATTATTTTCTTGTTTCGTAAAACAACAACAACAAGACTGTACAATAGAATCTAATCCGTTTTTGTTTTTTTTACTCCACTGATTCAAGTGCATTACTATCAACAATGCATTCCCAAACTTTTCAAAAATACCCAAACCATATATTCATCCCCTTGACAGGGTGTTTGCAATAACATTTTCTCTGCCTGGCAAATGCTCTACTGTCAGGTTATATGGTTGTAAAATTAAACTCCAACGCAACTCTCTCTGACTGGATGTTTTGAACTTTGACAGGAACGTCAGTGGGTTGTGATCAGTGAGGACTACCAGATCAGCTCCAGAGCTAGAGACGTACACCTAAAAGTATTGGACTGCTCGGACAAGAGCCAGGGCCTCATTCTCAATGGTGGAATATAGCCTCTGATGGCGATTCAGTTTCTTAGAGAAATATGCAACAGGCCTGTCTAATCCTGACCCATCAGTCTATAGCAGCACCGCCCCCACTCCAACATCACAAGCATCCACTGCAAGCTTGAATGGGACAGAGAAGTCTGGAGCAACCAGCACTGGTTCACTAGCTAGAATAGCTTTAACCATTTCCAGCGCTGTCTGACAATTCGCTGACCAGCTAAACTCAACTCCCTTCTTTAACAGGTTTGTGAGTGGTGTCACAGCTGCGAAGTTGGGAACAAACCACCTCTCAAAGCCACACATGCCCAAAAGATGCATTAGCTGGCGTTTTGTTTTCGGAACAGGCAGATCTAAAATGGCTTGCACTTTGGAAGTCCTTGGTCTCACTGAACCTTGACCCACCTGGTGCCCCAAATATGTGACTTGCCCCTTTCCAATCTTGCCCACAACCTGACAAGCACGACAGCTACGACAGTATGAAACCATGTCTTTATGCATTTTGGGCCAGCAGAAATGTCTACTGAGATTCTCTTGATGTTTTACGGACACCTAAATGACCTGCTAAAGATACTTCATGGGCTAAACACACGACTTCCTTCCTGAAACTCTCAGGCAACACAATCTGAGTCATATCGGTCCACGGTTCATCTGCAGGATGATCACGAGGCTGCCATTTCCTCAACAAGACTCCACCTTGAAGAAAGAAACCTTCAGCCACAGCCTTAATGTCCTCAGCATTATCAGCCGTCTGTTTTAATCGAGCTACTGAAGGCTATTTTCCTTGCTCTGATATAAGGGCTTCCCGGGAAAACTGGGAGCAGGGGGACACCTCAGCTAGTCTAGCAAAAAAAGTATCTGCCAAACCACCAGACAGTTCACCCTGCTCACTGGAATTTCCCTTTTCAGCAGCCAGAGCCTGAGCATGTCACCACACATGCCGTAGATAGGGATGGGTACCGATATTTGGTACTTTTTCGGTCGGTACTACCGAGTACCTATTCAAATAAAGTGCAACGGTACCTAATTTCGGTAATTGTGTAATAAAAGATTTTTAAAAAAAACAACGATCGGGTATTATTTTGAAAATTGACCGGATGCTTTCACACACAGATTAGCGATGGCGTCTCGCAAGCGGTCTCAAGTATGGCTACACTTTACTCAAATCGACCAAGACAAAGCTCGATGCAATATATGTCACCAAGCATGCAAGGCTGGCCATGGCAATACCTCGAACCTGAGGAAACACTCGGTGAAGCACAGAATTTATTTACATGCTGAAGAGTGTTCCTACATCTTTGATAAAGCTACAGAAGCTAACGTTAGCACTAACGTTGTTACGGCTCGCCCACCCCGCGCCGGCAGCCAATCAGCTCGTCAGGGCTGGGCTTAAGTTTGCTGGTCTCCCAGCGCCCGTTGCCAGTTCGTGCCGCAACCGTCTCGGTGAGGCGGCTACTCTTCCCTCCATGTGTATTCTCTCCGAGTTTATCTCAGCCCGTGGATTTACCGTTTTCTGTTTGTTGGGACTACCCGCGAAGCGGATTACTGGGCTCTTTTCGTTGCCGTGTGGGTTTTTCTCGGTGGACCTTAAAAGGGACATTTCGGTTCATTTTGGGTTTCCTGCTTCCTAGTTGCTCCTTGTCCTTCTGTGTTGACCTTTGTATGAACTATTAATAAAGTACGCCAGTTTTTGGCGAACTCTACCTCTGCCTGGTGTCGCGCGCTTGGGATCTCCCACAAACCCTAACAGTACGAACTGGCCATGACGACCCCAGCCGGCACAGAGAGCGTACTGACCAGTCCGGTTCGAGCAGCTCTCATCGAACAGGTCCAACTGACCAACTCCCACACCCGGCAAGTAGAAGCGGCCTCTGTCGCTGTGAGGGATCTCCAGACTCGGGTCCAGCCCCTCCAGGTCTCTGTGGATAACCTAACGGGCCAGCAGGCGGCGTTGGCGAGCCAACAAGCAGAGATCCTGCGGCAGTAAATGTGTTAAATTAAGACATTTTGACTTTTCTTTTTTTTTTACTAATGAAATTACAAAAAAGAAAAAGTACCGAAAAAAGGTACCGTTGCGTACCGGTACCGAATTCCAAGTACCGGTACCGTATCGGTTCAAATGTGAACGGTACCCATCCCTAGCCGTAGAAACCTCCGGATGTTCTTTCTCCAAAGCCATAGTCTCAGGGACCTCACAAGGTGTCTCACAACTGGTGTCACACAAACCTGAGTACCAGCCAAATCATTGCCAAACACAAAGGCAACTCCTTCAATCGGCAAGGAAGGAACGATACCCACCACTACTGGTCAATTTACAATGTTAGATGCAAGAAATACTTTGTGCAGAGGGGCACCAACAAAACCACCTCCTACCCCCTTCACTGGGGTAGAAGCTTTTAAATAGGTGGCGGGCGGTAAGTCTATGACACCCTGAACCATTAAGGACTGTGTGGCACCTGTGTCCCTCAAAATTGATATAGGGACCATTTCGCCATCAGGTGCACCAGAAACTGCCCCTTTTGACACAAAACCTTCAAACCCCTTCACTATTGGGCAAGAAGGCAGGTTCAAACTGTCCACTCCACAGGAACCGATGTGAGTCTGGGAGCTAATCAGTCCTACAATTTTCCCATTTCAATTTTTCCTTTTGAGACTGGGACAGCTGTACTTTAGGCCAGGTTTTCTGCAATAATGGCAGATGACATCTTTTTGGAAAAAATAAGGCTTCTCATATCTTTTCCCTGGCCCTGGAGACTGAACAGAGATGGAAGTAGATTCTGTCATGACAGCCTCTTCTCACCAGGTCTGTCAGTTGCAGTCTGCCTCCTATCCTGTCTGCCAAACTTTCCTTTCCATGGCATTTCTCTGTGAGTTAAGAATCTGCTGCCATAGCAGCTTTCCTTAACTCAGTAACACCCATCTCATTTAGATGCATCTCCATACGCCAGGGTAAACTACTTTTGAACTGCTCTACCAGCATAAGTTGCTGCAACTCTTGAAAGGTGTGAATGTTAGGCTTGCTAACCACCGGTCAAACACAACCTCTTGTTGCCTAGCCAACTCAAGGAAAGTTTCACTTGATTTTCGCTGCAGAGAAGACCTGAACTTCTATCAGTAGGCTTCTGGCACCACCTCATAGGCTGCCAAAACCACCTTTATCACAGTATCATAATCTCTGCTGTCAGAAGCATCCAATGCAGCATAAGTTTCCTGGGCTCTGCCCTCAAGCACACTCTGGACAAGCAATGTCCACCTATTCTCAGGCCATCCTAGTTCTTTGGCAATTTTCTCAAAAGCATCAAAGAAAGAGCCCACATCAACACGATTAAATTTTGGCATGAGTCTCAAACAGCTGGAAACATCAAAACAAGCTTCACACTTATGTTGTAAGTCAATGTTGTTAACTTTAATCATCTCTTGCTCTAATGTCAACTTTGCTAACTCAAGCTGAAACAGCCCCCCCCACTCTGCTCTTTCATGTACGTGGATCTTTTAGGTGTAACACTGAAATCAGGATCTCCACAATCTCTGACTGGAGTGACGTCTACCTCACAATATTGAGCTACTGCAAGCAAATCTTCCTTTTTAAGCTTACGCAACTCCTTGCACCTGAAATCACTCCCACAAAACTCCTCTACATTAAACGTTGTCATGGTCGTCGTTATCAAATTCTCTCAAAAAGTTAGGCTAACCAAAAGAGAAAAGACTCTCACAAAATTACCTCTAAGGTAACTATTACCAAATAGCATTGCCGACAAAACATATAACCTGCAACAAAAGGCAGCTCATAAATCGAATTATTACCTGAAATTGATATGAACAGACCACAGAGCGCCCACGTTACTCGAAGACCGAAAACTGATACACTGCAGTACACATCAGTAAAACACCTGCCACCAATAGCCAAGCAGATATCAGCTAACAAGCCAAACCAACCTGTTATCAACATGTAGACCTATATTCCCATTTTTAACCTCAACACACACACGATAAATGCATTCATTAACTTCCCTTCTAGCTAGCTTAGTTTTACATACATACGAAACCATCTGTTTTAAGTGAGAAGTTAGCATCATGCAGCTATTCTGCACGTAGCTGTATGTCTGTGGCCTTCTTCTAAACCTAGCAACATACGGCTTTTCCCGAGCTGAATCCAACCCAATTGTGCCTCTTCTCACAAACAGAATGCTTGGATGTAACTCGCTAACCGACAAGGCCTCGGCAGTGTAGGTCTCAGCGTCCGTAAGCGGCGGACACTGTCTTGGTATTTTAGTTCAGTTTAGGTTGACGGTGGATGGATCCTCAAAAATAAAAGAAAATAGGTTTTCTTCAAAGTCCGTCAAAGCTGGAATGGTGTGAACCTGTACCGCGTTTTCAAAGTGACATATCCTGAGGTGTTTATGCAACCTCCCGCCATTAACTAACTCCAGGAGAGACACGCGCACCTCACAGTGACGTCCTCTTATAAACCCTGCTTAACCACACCTCCAATCATTTCTCAATGAAAACCAGTCCAAGTAAGAAAAGAAGAGGGAAAAAGGCAGCTATAACCACCGTCACTTCTAACAAGACCAAGTACACAACGTCATGGCAATGGTTTTCACTAATATTCAAAGGAAGGTCAATTAGTCTAGAATTGTAATCCTTCTTTGGACACCTTACCTTCAGTAATTGAGATTTGAAGTTTTGTATTTGTATTATTTGTAAAGCGCTTTGAGTGGCTAGTGCAGCTAGAAAAGTGCTACATAAAATGCAACTTGATTGACTGATTGGTCCAACAACTAATTTAGCCCTTAAGGAAAGTGCCACAGTGACACACACAGGTCAGCAGAGGAATTACATCTCTGAGGGAAAGTCAAGATCCAGTTCAGTGGCATCCTTCATTGTCTCAAGATAGTCACCAAGTGCCTCTGCTAAGGATGAACAAATGCTCGTCATATTTGGGTAGTCATACCTTTGTCCATCCAAGTGCTAAACTGACATGGATCGGCTAGGCAGTCTATTAGCGAGACTCTTGGGACTGCCAAGCTTGCATTACACCTCTCTTGATCTGCTCATAGGTGACAAACATCACTATATTCCAGGAACCAAGCCGAAGGAAAGAGGGCAAGAATCTAAGGGGAAGAATCGGAGGGGGGGGGCAGTCAATCTCATCTTGTGAATCTTCATTATGCTACGTTCTGACCAAAGGCGGCGAGAGAGTTGGTGCCGCTTTGTTCGCCAGAGTTTGGCCGCCAGCTCCGCCAGGTGTGTTCGAACAGAACGCGAATTCGCTGTGTTGATGTCACAACAAGCAGTCTAGTTACACCAACGCTGCTAGCAAGTTTGCTAGACCGCACACAACAAATACCACACACGAGCAGTTTGAGTTTACTTGTGATCATCATGGATGAGCGACAGAGATCAGTTGCGGTGGCTCTGCTTTATATCAACTTGCGCCGCCGAAACCGGCGTCAGCGTTCGGTTTGGGTTCATAGCATAAACCGGAGACGTGCCCAGCTTGGCGAATTTCACCGGAATTCTGGGTAGGGGGCGTGTATTCTTTCCCAACATGAAGGCGGGTTCTAACCCTACTTGAAGGTGATTGGCTATCGCCTGGCGAAATCTTCGCCCGAGTTGGACATTTTTGAACTCCCGCGAAGGCGTGTTCGTCGCTCGATTCGCCCAATTCGCGCCGCCCGTAATTTCTCCGCGAATTATTCCGCCCATTCGCCTCCTCCCATTGACTTTGCATGCATTCGCGCCGCCCAAACAATTCGCGCCGCCTTTGGTCTGAACGTAGCATTAGACTTCCAGGAAGCCATTCTGTCCATTAATCCCTTCCATTAATGTTGGGTGGTACACATTTCAAAATGCTTTTTATAAAATACTACTATTTGTATTCATTGCTCTTGACTGTCATGGTACATACCCCTTATAGAAGGCGGTGGGTCCCTCTTTAATCAGCATGGTTATGGCACAGTTAATAGCACTGCTATACTGCCCGGGTACTGAGTTCATGAACCTGGTCTTCACCACATCCACTGGAGACGCCACTATAGTGGTACAGAAACCAGCCCCAAAGGCTGCAGTGAAGTGACAGGGCATATTGTCTGTTGAAACACAAAACATCTGAATTAAACATAGAGAACCAGACATGTTAAAATGAATTACCATGAGCTGAAACACAATATCTCTAATATTAAGCATTCAGTGGTGTCTAAGAAGTCGTCACCACTTGCCTGACATGAGGTTGTATTTGAGGATGAGCTCTTTCATTAAGTCGTAGGTCACCAGTTCTGAGCAGTTCACTATTGCGTTACGGGTAATGTTCGGCAGACAGCCTGAACAGTGAAAGAAAATCATTAACATTGTTAATTTCATACTATTCCTCATCCTGCTATATAAAATAGTCTTTTTAGTCTTTGTTTTAAATAAACTTGACTGACAAAATTGAATATTTGAGCCAATGTACACACTGATCTGTTTATCCTGAATCCTTGAGTCTATGGACGTGTCCGTAATGCACTTAAAACACACACACACACTACTGCTGTCACATTATATTCGAATATCGAATTTAGTTTCGAATTTGCATAAAAACACGAGATTCGAACGTAAATGGGGAAATTCGAATTGAATAAATAAATAAATAAATTGATTGTACTTTAAAATTATTAATTAATCAATGTCAAAAATGCCGAAAGTAGGCTACGGCAAGAATTCCAGCTCTAATTACCCGTAAGTCCATTACCCATAAGTCCATGGAGCGGAAACGTAGGCCTAGGCTGCAGCCAGAAACGAGAAAATGGAGGAATTTGGTGCTGCCGACAACGAGCCCGATGATCAGCATACCAGAAAGATCGTCACTCCAGAGAATCTTAGGAGTGCGATTTGGAAACACTTTGGTTTTTGGACTGTAAATGGAAAGACTGAAAACAAGGACAAGGTAATATGCAAACTATGTGAGCGTGAACTAGCATACCATAGTTCCACGACCAACCTACATGCAGTTCCATCATCCGGCCGAATACAAAGAACTGCAGGACCCTGCTGGTGCGTCTGCTCTGCTAAACAACCCAGGCTGACAACGTTTTTCTCACCTTCGGCTGCTCTGTCCTCTACACGAAAAGAGGCGATCACTTCACAACTCACCAAATTCATATGTAAAGACATGCGGCCAATAAGCATCGTGGAAGGTGGAGGCTTTAAAGATTTTCTCCGTGAAATTGAGCCACGTTACACTATCCCAGCAGAACCACAATAACTAAAAACATTGTGAAACTCTACGATACTACTTGTGAAAATGTACGCCAGATACTAAGCGATAAGGAAATTGCACTCACTACAGATGGGTGGACGTCTGTAGCCACAGACTCTTATGTTACAGTTACAACACACGTAATGTCGGAGGCATGGGAACTGAACGATTTTGTCCTACAAACGAAAGACTTGAGAAGTAGCCACACTGCAGAAAATGTGGCGGAGTGCATTTCTGGCACACTGAGGGATTTTCACATTCCCCGTGAATCGGTGATCGCAGTCACAACAGACAATGCACATAACTATGTGAATGCTGTGGAGAGGTACACTACCGTTCAAAAGTTTGGGATCACCCAAACAATTTTGTGTTTTCCATGAAAAGTCACACTTATTCACCACCATATGTTGTGAAATGAATAGAAAATAGAGTCAAGACATTGACAAGGTTAGAAATAAGATTTTTTTTACATCAAACTTTGCTTTCGTCAAAGAATCCTCCATTTGCAGCAATTACAGCATTGCAGACCTTTGGCATTCTAGCTGTTAATTTGTTGAGGTAATCTGGAGAAATTGCACCCCACGCTTCCAGAAGCAGCTCCCACAAGTTGGATTGGTTGGATGGGCACTTCTTGCGTACCATACGGTCAAGCTGCTCCCACAACAGCTCAATGGGGTTCAGATCTGGTGACTGCGCTGGCCACTCCATTACCGATAGAATACCAGCTGCCTGCTTCTGCTCTAAATAGTTCTTGCACAATTTGGAGGTGTGTTTAGGGTCATTGTCCTGTTGTAGGATGAAATTGGCTCCAATCAAGCGCTGTCCACTGGGTATGGCATGGCGTTGCAAAATGGAGTGATAGCCTTCCTTATTCAGAATCCCTTTTACCCTGTACAAATCTCCCACCTTACCAGCACCAAAGCAACCCCAGACCATCACATTACCTCCACCATGCTTAACAGATGGCGTCAGGCATTCTTCCAGCATCTTTTCATTTTTTCTGCGTCTCACAAACGTTCTTCTTTGTGATCCAAACACCTCAAACTTGGATTCATCCGTCCACAACACTTTTTTCCAGTCTTCCTCTGTCCAATGTCTGTGTTCTTTTGCCCATCTTAATCTTTTTCTTTTATTGGTCAGTCTCAGATATGGCTTTTTCTTTGCCACTCTGCCCTGAAGCCCAGAATCCCGCAGCCGCCTCTTCACTGTAGATGTTGACACTGGTGTTTTGCGGGTACTATTTAATGAAGATGCCAGTTGGGGACCTGTGAGGCGTCTGTTTCTCAAACTAGAGACTCTAATGTACTTATCTTCTTGCTCAGTTGTGCAACGCGGCCTCCCACTTCTTTTTCTACTCTGGTTAGAGCCTGTTTGTGCTGTTCTCTGAAGGGAGTAGTACACACCGGTGTAGGAAATCTTCAATTTCTTAGCAATTTCTCGCATGGAATAGCCTTCATTTCTAAGAACAAGAATAGACTGTCGAGTTTCAGATGAAAGTTCTCTTTTTCTGGCCATTTTGAGCGTTTAATTGACCCCACAAATGTGATGCTCCAGAAACTCAATCTGCTCAAAGGAAGGTCAGTTTTGTAGCTTCTGTAACGAGCTAAACTGTTTTCAGATGTGTGAACATGATTGCACAAGGGTTTTCTAATCATCAATTAGCCTTCTGAGCCAATGAGCAAACACATTGTACAATTAGAACACTGGAGTGATAGTTGCTTGAAATGGGCCTCTATACACCTATGTAGATATTGCACCAAAAACCAGACATTTGCAGCTAGAATAGTCATTTACCACATTAGCAATGTATAGAGTGTATTTCTTTAAAGTTAAGACTAGTTTAAAGTTATCTTCATTGAAAAGTACAGTGCTTTTCCTTCAAAAATATGGACATTTCAATGTGATCCCAAACTTTTGAACGGTAGTGTACCTCGATACCGTTAACATACCTTGCATGGCACATACAATCAATCTAGCTGTACGTAAAGGGCCAGACGTCAGAGCCATAGACACGACACTTAGCAGGCTAAAGAAAGCAGCCGCACATTTCGGCAGGTCACCTACCGACAGCTACCTATTGGAGGATAAACAGCCTTTGCTGGGCTTGAAAACTGATAAATTAATTAACGATTGCATCACGCGATGGAATAGTACATATGAAATGATCTGCAGGGCATCGGAACAACAGGCAGCTGTTGCAGCTGTAATATTTGAGAAAAAATGGTCAAATCTCGAACTAACCACAACTGAATGGTCCATGGTCGAACAGATGCGTGAAATACTTAGACCGTTCAAGATTGCGACTGAGGCTTTGTCAACTAACAAATATCCCACAGCTTCAGCTGTATTGCCTTTACAGCATGTACTACTGTGTCAACTTGGCTCACCCATTCCTAATGCAATGCCCAGTGTAAGAGCCATTCTGGTGGTTCTGTATGTGGTATCTTAGTTCACCACTAGGTGGTAGTATTGTGTGGGTGTGGCTTCCTGGGGTGATTGCACTCCTCACTACAAAAGCATAGGTGTGTTTGTTACCTGGTGGTTGGGTGACGGGGAGCTGACACGGTTTTTACCGCTAAGCTGGGACAAAGCACTTCTTCACACTTTTTGGTTACAGTCATGGCTTAGTTTTTTGTTCAACAATAACCTGGATTCCTGCATCGCTACAACAAACCCATCATCTTTCAACTTGGAACAATAATCTGGACAACAGCAGCGCGTCATAACCCAAGGTATCTCCCGCACCCACCCGAGCTCCTAATGTTTGTTTGAATTCGGAGCTACACCCAGCTTGAGGAAAATGACCGCAAAGATCGACACAGATTTGAGGAAGCGTTATGACAAAAATAACGAAGCAACATTCATGTTATTGAATAAAGCAGCATACCTGGATCCCCGCTTTCATAGTTTAATGCATTTATCAGAGGAACAGAAGGACCAAGTGCACGCAAACATTAAAGAAGAAATGGCCGTGAGATTTGAAAGTGGGACAGATGAGCATTCGTTAAGCTCAGACACTCACGCACGAAAAACGGCCCTGACGGCAATGGGCGATCTGTTTGGAGAAACATACAAGGGAAGGGGCGAGACGAGAGACGACCAAGAAAATGTACTGCACCAAGAGATGTGGTCCTGCCGAAGAGAGACAACGATGCCAGCAGACAGCAATCCTCTTCTATGGTGGAAGACGCTGGGTAGCGCAAAATATCCCCACCTGGCGCAGCTTGCAAGAAAGTAGCTGAGTGTTCCCGGGACATCAGTGCGTTCTGAGCGAGTCTTTTCCACAGCTGGGAATATTGTTAACAAAAAGCGCTTTGCTCTTGACACTGAACACGTTAACCAGTTGATATTCCTGGTGAATAATTTGTAGCCTCCCAGTCCAGTTAGGCCTATGTGTAGGCTATGTATAATCGCATTTACAAAGGCCACATAACCCACTATTTTTTATTTTATTATTACTATTATTATTTATTTTAGTTATTTAGTTTGGTGGGCTTGCCTAGGCTACTTATAGGCCACGTTCTGTCAGTAGCTTACGTTACATTGCCATGGCAGCGCTGAATGCAGCCCAATTGCCGTGAGGATTATTGACATTAATATTACTTGTTTGAGAAGCATACTCTGTGGTAATTGTTTTTGAAAATATGGCAACATTTGACTTCATAATTTGCATTAAACTTCACTAATTATTTCGACCGAAATATGTTGTGTCTGCTTGTCCCCTCTTGTGGATACAAATGGTAAAACGCATGATCAAAATAATTACTGGTCAATAAATTACAGGTTATTTTTAGTCTTGCCATTTTAAAGACCGTTTTTTACGTGGAAATTCGAGTCCAAATTCGAATATCGGTACAATTCTGCCACGAATATCGAATATGCTTTTTTCTTAAAGGGACACCCCTAACACACACACACACAAAAACATGCATTTTCTGCCTTATTTAAGCTTAAAATTAGGAGATACACACAACAAAATGATCAAAAATTAAGTGTTAAGTTCAGGATATTTGTTTTCCATACAACTTCACCTTTCCAGAGCCCTTGAATGCCTTCATCCCTGGCAATGGTTCTGTAAGCATCGAAAGTGCCCTTGTATCTCTTCACTGAGCCCCCATCAGGTTGTCGGACTTGAGCTTGAAATCTCACCTTCACCACATCTGTGGGCTGAGCGAAGGCCACCGCCATTGCCCCAGTGGTGCAGCCTGCCATCAACTGACTCCCAATTCCAGCGCCTGTAACAAAAATGACATTTACACAAACTATATGAGGAACATATTCTCTGGTGCCACAAGCTAATACAGAGCACTAAAAAGTTTGACAGGAATACATACAAAAGTACTAATTACAAATACAATAATCAGGTAGTAATAAGTACCGGGCCAGTGGAATGGATAATTTCATCTTTTCATTGTAAACTTCTTAAGGATATATTTCTTATAAAATGCCATCTTTGAAGTGAAAGCGCAGGCTTATACTGTGGACTTTGCTGATAAATCCAATGACTGGAGGGTAAATTAAAAGGCTTTTGTATTATTCTGAGAAGTAGAAAAACAATTTACAAGGTAAGATGACATCATGAGCTAGAATCAGACCAACAACCCCCTCCAACTTTGGGGCTCTCCAGCATATGTGACTGGCTCAAACCCATTTTTCCAACGATGTACATGTCCTAGACGCTTGCAGGTTTTAGCTGCCGAGTGTGTACGAAAGGTGGTGGTGGTGCTGGAGGCTCATGCTTCTGGCTTCAAGTGTCAATTTCAGTAGGGATCTACCCTCTGCCTTACATCCCAGAGGAGGCTTTGTGGAAAACATGCACCCAGTTATTTTGACTCTCTGCCAGTTTTAGACCATGCCAGCAAGACCCTCTGTTTGATTTGTTTTAATTCTTCTCTTTTATCTTTCCTTCAACTCACATGGTGTCTGTCAGTCCCTGATTTTCAGGTAAAGCTAAATACTGGAAACAGCAGGAACAAAATAACATAAATAACATAAATGCCTTGCATTTGCATGCATAGTATGATAAGCTCATTTATAATGGTTAACACATAGTGCTGTTGATCAGCATACAACCAGTCCCGCACAGAAATTATCAGAGCACTGTGATAAGAAAGACAGAATAGTTTGGTTTTATGCAGACATCTGGTTTGAATACGAAAACTTGTGTTACTTAATAAATACATTTACAATGTGATTTCAGTAACCCACTTCAATAGGAAGAACAAATCTCACTTTGTGACTCCTCGACCGACTATAGTGAGTACAAGTAAACATTTAGGGGGCTTACTTTCTGATCCTTTGGTGTAGAGCTGCTTCATTGAATCATAAAGGCCAATACGGACTGAAGCAAAACTCATCTGCCTGTGGAGCCCCGCCACCAAACCATTGTACAGGCTACTTGGTCCTTCTGTTTTTACCATGGTGTTGATGGTGCCAAACACACCCTTATACTTCACCTTCTGGCCCTCAATAGAGGACTTTGATTCCCCTTGGATCTAAAACAAACACAGGTGTGACATCTCATGTGAAACAAATGCACGATTGTGACACTATATTAAGTGTGACAATGTCATGCTTATGTAATGCTGTAGATATTAACCAGAAGAAAAGGAATAATAGTAGTAAAAAAAAAGGAAAAAGAAAAAAGGAAACAACTAGTGATGCATCCTCACCTGGAGTCTGACTTTGGCTGTGTCCAGAGGGAAAGTCACCAGGTCAGCAACACAGGCAGCAGTTCCTGCTCCGAAGAACTTGACAATGGCTGTGGGGGCCAAGTCGGAAGTCTTCACAACAACCATGATTGATTTTTGTATGATGGAAAGAAGAAAAAACACAAAAAACCAGCGACTGAAGAAATCCTGGCTATCTTAAATCTTCCGTCCCTCCAGGAGTTGAATTGCTGGATTTTAAGTCAAGCAAGCAGGCTCTGATGGTGACTTCTTCGATTCGAGAGGGATTCTAATGACAAGAGAAACCTGTTGGAATCCGTTTATAAACAACATCAGTCCATTTCCCTCAACACTTAGACGTCATGTTCCAGTTTTAGGTATTGAGTAATTTGCATTTTGAACGCAAATTCCTCTGGTTTTGCTGCGGGCCATAAAAATGCTCCACATCCACATAACACTGGGAAAAAACCAAACGTATACCTTGAAAATGAAGAGTAAAGTTAAGTTTGAGAAAATTCAAGGAGGCTATTTGATCCAGTGATTTAGATGAAGCGGTCCTGTAAAATCTGGCGACGACAGGACGACGCACGTCAGCTCCGTCATGAGTGCTGTCCGGCAGCTGTCAGCGGGAAGTTTTTATGTGGCGGATACATGGGCGTGACACATGTGAGTGGCGAGATGATCGAGACGACACTATTTTGAGGTAATATAGGCTCATGATAAGTAATGGTAATTCTAAGTAATTATTTCATATAACAACTGACTTTATTCACTTTTAATTTCTCTATGGGATGCCTAAGAAGCGATAGATATTTTTACCTCGGAGCCAACATGAATATTCATATTAAGTTCACAGCCAATCCGGAAGTAAACACGTGTGTCACCACATAACATTAGTCAGCCCTGCAAAATTGTTTCATACAGTCCACGCTGCAGAGGTTTTCCAAGTGTGAGGCCCGCCTCCACTGGGGGGCGCCAAAGAATTTCAGGGAAAGCGCGGGGGGAAAAGTAGGGAAATACAAGAAAATGTCTGAACTCCGCAGAAAGTATGACGATATATATATTCCATCCATTATCCAGACCGTTTATCCTGCTCTCAGGGTCGCGGGGATGCTGGAGCCTATCCCAGCAGTCTTTTGAGCGGCAGGCTGGGACACCCTGGATAGGCCGCCATGCCATCGTTAGGGCCGACACGCATATTCACACTCACGGCCGATTTACGATATATATTTAAAGTTGAAATTTTCTTGGATACAGACTCAGTGCTCCCATTAAGGTATAAACATCTATGTAGACTATCCGTAGTAGAAAAGACTGAATAATGTGTATTTTAACCAGAGCGCATTTTAAACTTTACTTAAGGCCGGGTAACGCCCTTACGCCGCTCACCAAATGGACGCGATGCGAACATCGGATTGTTTCAATCAATCAAATCTTACTTTATTCAGACACATAGGTCCATATTAAAAAACAATTTAAAAAAATAAAAATACAACACAACACAAGTTTTTAACCAGTGAAGATGACCTGACCTGCTCCGTGGACAACCACCAGGCGGGTGACGTACTTCTGAAAAAAATCGCTCAACTCTTGCGAAGTTTTACGCACTTGCTCCGCCCCCACCCATTTTCATTGGTCAAAATCGACGCTGACGTCCTTACGTTTCCGTTTCCCCTCAAGTCAGCCGTAACGCCGGCCATTAATTAAAGAAATTATGAATGAGGAAATGATTAAAATTTATAAAAAATTACGCGAGTTATGAATGAATAATTTAGACACTTGCTCATTTGCAGAGAGAGAAGTCAAAAGCGGCGCCAAAAAAATCTCATCCTCTCCTCGCGCTGCGACACCGCCCTCCGTCCGCTAGAGTTCGCTCGCTCGCGGTATAGACGAGGTATCACGTGTAGTGTCGAAAGCAGCATTGCGAGCCAATGGGTTGCGCACATGTTATCCGTTCTGTTTTGTTGCAAGGAGACGGATGTGTTCAAAAAAATTTATATTTTACTTCAGAAACATATGTATTGGAATAGAATACACTTTATTTCGTCATTTGTACATACACATACAACGAAGTTCACTCTGCGTTTAACGCATCCTAGCTGTGTAGCTACAAGCAGTGGGCAGCCGTCGTGCAGCATCTGGGGACCAACTGGTTATTTCTTCCTATTGCCTTGGTCAGGGGCACAGATAGGAGTATCAACCCTAACGTCAACCCTTTTTGATGGTGGGAGGAAACCGAAGTGCCCAGAGGAAACCCACGCAGACACGGGGAGAACATGCAAACTCCACACAGAAAGGACCTGGGACAGCCTGGGGTTCAAACCCAGGGCCTTCTTGCTGTGAGGCAACAGTGCTAACTACTGGGCCATCGTGCTGTCCACCTATACTACTAATATATACTAATTTTTAACCACTTTTATAGGTTTTTATTAAAATGTGGGAGATTGTATTAGGACTGAGTGTTCAAAATAAACATTTCACCTTTATTTAAAAAAACAAAACAAAAACATTATGCCTTTCATGAAAATGGGGGAGTCCCTGGTGATTTCATGTTCTCTGAAGGGAGGCGTACTGTCTTACACTTTGGAAACCCCTGGTCTATGGTATCACATCAGCATTGGTTTTCTAAAAAAAAAAAAAAATTGTGTTGCAGACCTCCGTTGGTGCATCAACACTTTGTCACCATCTGCATCCTCAACAGAACATGCACTGGATACGAGAGTAATAACAGTTATGTAGGACAAAACGATATCATCAAAAAGAGTGACTGACAAGCTGACGTTAACAAACTGTTGGTTACAAAACAAACAACCCATGCCTTAAAGACATTATGCACTCAAGTGTTTTAAAAAGTGACTGCACAACATGTTTGACTGTCTCCAGCACAATGAGCTTTATTTCACATTTCACAGATTCTCAATAAGATAATCATATTCTGTCCCCACTGACTGAAAATCTCAGTAGGCTGTCCCACCGTTCAACTCCCCTGAATTATTCTCTTATTGTACAAGCTGCCACACAGATGTCACTTAATCATGTAGTTGATCAAGTCACTCAGTGACAAACACTGTGCAACACCGGCATATCCCTGACAGAGATCAGGCATTCTTTCTGAAAAATATGCAAAAAAGGCATCTATTATTGTAAATACATAGGAAAAATGTATTTATAAAAAATACAGGTTACACTTAATTTACACGATCTTTTCATAACTTGTAGCTGCTGAGAGGTAAACCATGATGACTTTACTGCCTGTCGGTTTACAGCAAAACAACAAAGGAAAGAGTGTTTATTAAAGATCCTTGTTAAAATGAGCAGCAAATATTTTTGCTATTCTTGCAGTTTCTTCTTTTCTCATAGATCCTACTGGGATGTTGGGCCTCAGTCGGGGAGCTCGCTGATGAGGAGCGGAGCTAGGTCCCTAGAAAAAGACAAACAAAATGACAATCAAAATATTTACATTTCATCCAGATTATTCCAAAAAGGATCTCCATAGCATAGCAACACAGTGAAGAGGATTTCAAATTGCAAGGGAGGAAATACAGTTGTCCTACTTAACCTTTTCATAAGTGATTAAAGAAAACCTCCTTGAATGTTTAATTAAATATTCTTGAACAAACATGTGGCTGTATAAAGGGAATTTAACCAAGGTGGGATGAATGACGTTAGTCATTTTAATTTAGCTAAGTAAGTTTGTCTTTGAAGAATACTGATCACAACAACACTAGAAGCAACTGTAGGCCTTCAGTAAATACAATGTAAGTTTGTTTTACAAAAAACACGTTTAAACTGGTTCTTCAAAATATCATTCAAACTCTGTTCTAATTATGTTCAAACCTCCACCTTCTTTCAGCATGCCCTACACTTTTATCTCCACACATCTCCTGAAATTGGATCCTGCTGTACCAGAGTGACACAGATGTGCCTTTCCCCGTCTACAGCTGACTGGGCATACTCGGTCAATTCAGACAGTTGTCTGTTTTGATGCACATATTTTGGGCCACTTGGGAGAAAAATAGAAATAGTATTATTAACTGTTATTCATGGGCCACATCCTAATTATTATAACATATTAGCATTAAATATGTTATATATTATTATCATAATTAGTTTATTCTCTGTTGATCCCCTAAGTAATCGCCCCCTCCTCAATAGGAAGGTCAGGTCAGGTACACAACAGTGCCCCTTGAACCAGTAGGGGGTTCAATGCCTTGCTCAAGGACACTTAGACTGAACCCTTGTGACACTTGAACTAAGGTATTCCAGTTAAAGGATAATTTTCCTACCCACTCTGCCCACCTGCTGCCACCAAAACCCTCAACTATCAACTATATTTTTTCAGCTATATACACTCCTAAATAAAAATGGAGCGTGGTTTTTATGTGCTCCAGTGCGGAACCTGCAGAAATACCAACAACCTGAGCCCCCTGTGTTAAGTCTGAAGTTAATACTCCAGGCTCTAGGAATTATTTACTTCATGAGATGAAAATGCCACCTCAGGCCTTTTAAAATACATCACAGTGATCTCTGTAAATAGAACATGAGAAGTCTGGACCAGGGGGGTGATAAAGGATTAAGAATAAATGCTCCTAAAATCTAAGATAATTAAGTTGATTTATAAACAGAATTCTTTTCCCAAAGCTAGAAGCCACTGAAATCAAGCTTATGTTTTGTAACTGTCCACATTAGCTTCATTATGTTGCAATATGAACAGATATAAACAGATATAAACAATAGAATGTACACAGAATCTTCTAATAACACCCTGGATAGTACAACAGTGTCTTTGCCTAATTCACTGCCAACAAAGATGCCGCAAAAAGATCAGAATGAAATTACAGACTGAAGAACAAGGAACAGACTTTTTCTTGTTTATAAATGTATAGCCAACTGCCCAGGACCAGCGCACCAAGATGAGGATTCAATGGAAAAGTTTCCCTTTGACATTTATGACAACAGCACAGATCAGAACCCATTACGCAAGTCAGGTTCTATAATAGATACTGGGCTTCAACATGTTCACACTGTGTGAATAACTGAATTCAAGTTGGTACACAGTGTTACCATTCCTGACTTGAAGCTGTTCAGCATGAGTCAAGTGACGTGCAATGGCTCAAAGTGACCTAGTACTAATGCTCGCCTTTTGTGTGGCGTGACATAAGTATTGGCTCCTATTTCAACTGATGGCAAATTCCACTCAGACCATTTGCCATTGAAGTCATTAAAAGCTGTATGAGATTCCCACATAAGTAAGTGATCCATTTAAAGGCCTTCGACTGAAACTTTAAAAACCCGTTTATGCTCACTTTAAGGACACTTATTCTTAGAAACAAGATCCTGTTATGAAGTTAGGAATTGGATGAGCGAGAGAGAGAGAGAGAGAGAGAGAGAGAGAGAGTGTGAGAGAGAGAGAGGTTGATTTTACAAAGCCCTTTATTAAGCACTACAATAGGTATACAGACAAAAGGACATCAACTACGTAAGTGAAAGTGAAAACATAAGTCAACAATACAACCAGGACTTCCCCTCATTATATCAATTAGAAAGAGAAGACCAGATTTTCATCATCTCCCACTGAGCACAATACTACAGCCCATTTAAGGCTGAAAGCCTCCAGATTGTCTACTATTTTGTAGTAGGAATGCTCCACCCTGCCACGATCCTTCAGCAGCCCTTTAGCCCTTAAGAACCTGCACAGGGTCCACACAACCCACCGCTTGGGCCCGGTTCTTATGGCTCAGCTAGATGGTTAATTTGACAGTAGCTGATATGAAGTTTATAAGTGTGTGCGTACCTTTCTTCCTGGCTAGGTAGACAAACATCTGAAAAGAAAAAGCCTCCCCCAAGCCCAAAATCCAACCTCTTAACAACTCAATCACATCTACCAAACCTAGGACACTGGACAAATAAATGTGTTAGGAGTTTCACACTGTGAACGAAACAGACACGCCTCCTTGTGATCAGGATCCAGGTGAGCTCTGTGTCTGTTCGTGCTATCGCACCGTGCACAATCCTCTACTCAAGGTCAGCTGACTGTTTTTCAATCAGTAGCTTATACATGGACTGTCAGCAGCCTTTTGGGGAAGAGCCTGGGCCAAAAAACTCAGTCAACCTCAACGCTTTCATGGCCTGCAGAGACCAAAAGTGCCTCACCTTCACACACAGGATGTAAGTTGCCTTTTTCCCCAGGTCCTCAAACTTATCCAGCCATGGGGTCATGAAAGAAAGGAGGTGGTCCCCCCCCCCCCCCATATGAGGAGACAGTCAACTGTGGAAAGCTATATTCCACATCCTCCTCCCACTGGCCAGCTAGCTCATGGTTCTCCATCATAAATGTCCTCAGGTACTCTGGAAGCAATGCACACACCTCCTCAATAATATGATTCAACAACCTGGGTCTGATGTTGGTGCACTGTTGCAGGGTCCCAGCGGGTGTCAGCAGATGTCCAAGCTTCACACATCCTTCATAAAAGATCTTATGCTGGCTGAGGATAGGGTCAGGGCCTGAATAAAGCTGTTGTAAAACAATGGCTCCTCAAACAGCCATGGACCAGCAGTAGCAGCAGGCTCCCTGGTGGCCTACAGGACCTTACATGCATCCAGGACAGAGGCGTAAAAAGGTGACAGACCTGTCAGATCTGCCTCCTCCAGCCTTGGCAGAAACAGTTGCTTACAGTAGCTCAGATGACCAGCTGTCTTGGTTGTGTCTAGCCACTACACAGCACAGTGGTACAGCAGTCTCTGCGTAGTCTTCGGCCTAAAGGCCATCACCTGAGAGGTAATGTCCACAAGACCCTGTCCTCTTTCTTTCACTGGCAAGTACAAGGCAAGGGCTCGGATCCAGTGCTGCCCTGACCTGAAAAAGTCCATTATGGCCCGCTGAATGTCTTCAATCAGGCCTCTTGGTGGAGGTAGGATAATCAGTCTGTGCCACAGCGTTGAGGCAACCAAGTTATTGGCAACCAACACTCGACCCCTATATGAATGCTGGGGTAACAACCATTTCCATTTAGACAACTTGGCGCACATTTTCTCAATCACACCCTCCCAATTCAGCCTCTGATAACCCTGTGCCCAAAAATACCCCCCCAACTCCTTCATCCCTCTTCTCCAGCACTGAGGAACTGCAGGAAGACAGGGTGGTGCCCTCTCTTGCCACTGTCCTACCTGTAAGGCCTCACTCTTTGCCCAGTTTACTTTTGCTGACGACACCTTCTGATACAACCCCAGACTGTCCTCTAGTGCCTCCATGTCCCCCTGATCCCTGACAAACACACTTAAATCATCTGCGTAAACAGAAACTATCAAAGGTAGGTTGTGTTGTGTCCCTGACAGCGAAAGCCTGCTGAGATGGCTTGTCAGCCTGCACAGTAGTGGTTCAATAGTAAGACTGTAAAGCTGCCCTGAGATGGGACAACCCTGCTTTATTCCCCCTCTGCACAGGGATTGGCTAGCTCACCCCCCTCCCCCAACCTTCATCAAACACTCAGTACCACTGTACAATAACCCCACCTCTGATAGAAAATGGTCACTAAAACCAAAGCCTTAAGTACTGAAAACAAATAGACATGGACCACCCTGCCAAATACTTTTTCTTGATCTAAGGCAAGAATACCAATGTCAAGATAACAAAGTTTACATAGCTCAATCACATCTTGAAAAAGAAAAAAACTGTCCATTATTCTTCTGCCCTGTACACAGTATGTTTGGTTCATATGAAAATGTATATCCAGATAGTCTCTTAGTCTTTTTGACAGTTAGGGATGGTACCAAAACCTGGTATTAAATGGGCACTGGTGCTAAATTATTAAACACCATAGTATTGATAAACCCCAACATTAACGGTTCTGCTATAGGTATTGGACAAACTAAGAAAATAAATTTCCTATTTATTTAGGCTACATAAATGTCATCTTGCACCTTTTATCTCACTAACTCTGTTTCTAATTTGCAGTAAGATTAAGACACTTGTCTATAATGCATTTGTGCTATTCCCAATCCAGAAGAGAGATCTCTCTCTCAGAGCCTGTCGTATGTGCGAGCTGAGGGGTGGGCCAGCTCTCTGGTTCTCTCTCTCTCACAGACGCACGCACGCGCGCGCGCGCGCGCGCGCGCACACACACACACACACACACACACACACACACACACACACACACACACACACACACACACAGAGCCTGCTCTAAGTGACAATGGCGGAGAGAGAACTAAATGGTCAAAAGTCTGGTTATACTTCCCCGTCAATGTTGACAACGCTTGTTATCACAATGCAACAAGTCTTTTGCATGTAAGGGTGGAAACACAAGTAATATTTTGAAACATCTAGCTAAAGTGCATCAAACTGATGAGTACTGTTAAAGTGAAATGCCAATATGGCCTAACTTTTTGCCCAGGAGAAATGATCAAATCTACAGTAATGAGATGGTGATCAGTGAGGCCAACTGGAGTAATGGAGCTACAAACTAGACTGGATGTAACTGACTTTGAAATGTAGAACCTATCTAGCCTGGCTGCATTCACCCTATTATTGCTCACCCTGACCCATGTGTACTGTCTAGCAGTGGGGTGTTTCAACCTCCATGCATCTAGCAAATCTGAGTAACCTTTCTGACTAAGCTACCAGATGACAGAATGTGTAGTTCCTAACTTGTCCTGTCCATGGTGAACTCAGTAGGGCAGTTCTAATCCCCACCTATAATCAGCTGCTCCTGATCATGCTTCTGCAGCTCATCCCTCAAAACACTGAGAAAGGCTAATCTGCCAGCTCCCTGAATTGGGGCATAGACATTAACCAAACAGAAAAGGCACCCTTCAATTTCTACCCTAACAATCAGACACACCCCTTAACTAACTCCACAGATAATAAAATCCTTGGATTAGTTCTTTTAGTTAGCAACACTGCTACCCCCCCCCCCGGAGTTGGTGCCATGTCTGAGTGTATACGACCCCTCCCACCACCGCCCCCAATCTATCTCATTAGTTTGATCACTATGAGTTTCCTGCAGAAAAAACACATCTATCTTTTTGTGCTTCACAGCCTCAGCCAATAAAGCCCTCTTACATCTGTCCGTCCCACCATTAATGTTAAGAGATCCAACCCTGAGCCCCTGCATAAGATGAGTAGAACAGAGAAAAAGACAGAGACAGACAAAGATCAGCATGGAACAGAAAAAGAATAAAGAACGCTGTGATGCATGATCATAATTCATTTCACAAGTTTTTTCCTTCTAACAGTTTTCCCCTTTGCTGCCTTCTCAAGGCTGTGACGTGGTTAAGGCGAAAACGTTTTTTCTCATGAAGCAGCTCAAAACCAACCAGCTCCTGCAGATAACCAACAGACCTGATGAACTTCTCTGTATTGTTAAAATAATTTACTTGTACTGACTTCCAAAAAGTTTCATCCAAAAAAACATTTTTTTCCTCCAGAGAATACAAATCTGTGCAGCGGTATGTTTCACCAAGAGACACTATCAGACTCTGAATTGTAATCCACATCCTCAGCCTCACCTCTTACCTGGCTACTGGGAATCTCCTCTACACTCTCAGTATTCCCTTCCGTAGGCCTACCTTCACCCTTCACACTCTGTCCCTCACCACTGAACACATACTCAGTCCCGAACTGCTGGATGCAGCCACCTGTCCAGCTACAAGTGTTTCTGCAAGCTCTGCTCCCAGCTCCAAG
This sequence comes from Lampris incognitus, assembly GCF_029633865.1. Lineage (NCBI taxonomy): Eukaryota > Metazoa > Chordata > Actinopteri > Lampriformes > Lampridae > Lampris > Lampris incognitus. The sequence goes on along the minus strand of NC_079217.1, from coordinate 16,069,788 downwards.
GCCATAGGCTGAGAGCCTATTTCCTCATCTAAAACCGATGGAGCAGGCTGATCCTCTGACTGACTCTGTTCTCAGCACCTTGCCTCGGAGACAATATCAGGGGGCGGGATGTTAGCATCTCTGGTGTCTGCCTCCACGTGCTGTCTATGAGGACACACAAAGCGCTTACGATAGACATCGCCACACTCAAAACATTTCAACTGCCCCGAACTAGCATACACCATGTACAAGCCATTACAGTGTGTAATTATGAAGGAAACCCCCAAGCTCTGCGTCACAGAGTCCAAAAACATAAACATCTCTCTCCTGAGTGACTGAACATGTTTCAGCTTCAGAGCTTTACATCCAAGACTGACAGTTTTGAAAGCATTGACGAATATGCCAAACCTCTGCAGCTCATTTTCCAACAGCTCGTTTGAGTTAAATGGCAGAAAACCCGATACTGTGATTCTGGTAGAGGGAACAGACAATGGCGAAACAGCACTATGGACAGAGGTGCACATAACTGGTGCGCATGCGTGGTCAAAATAAATTATGCGCAGCAGATAACACAAAAAGAGGCGCTTTTGCGTACCAAAATTTTTGGGACACAATTACTTACTGAAACAACAGGATTTTCTCCATATATCAAATGTAAGAAAGTCATTATAACAAATGGGTCAATTTTAATAATCAGTTGTTAATCGTGCAACTTTTAGCCTTCGTTCTTAATTAAGTGAATTCGGTTTTTTTCCAAGTTAGCAAGGTCAACTTTTAAACCTTGAGCTCCAGCAAATATTTAGCTTATGTTACAACTAGCTTAACATTAAATTTTTTCTCTGGTTTTAGGATTTTCATCCATTCATCAAAATGTCCAAGATGCAAGCTACATTAAGTAATTACTTTGGTGTTGCACCACCTCCAAAGAAATGCCAGACTGAACCTGTACATAAAAAATGTGTATTTGCAGAAAAGTGGCTGCAGGAAGTAGCTTGGCTCCAAACAGATGATGACTGCAGAGATGTGGTGCAAAATATGCCGTGAAACTCCCAATCTTGCAGATAAAAGCAGCTCCTTTTATATAGGCACAAAACATTTCAGTCACCCAGCTTTTGCACAGCATGAGAAGAGTAAGCAGCACATGAACATAGTGCAAACTATTGATAACAGGTGCAGCCAGGATCAGAAATCCACTCATCTTCTTGTCACGTGGCAGGAGTAACTGAATGAAGAACAGCGTCAAGCACTGTGTAATATTTTTCTGTTGGCCTTTCACAAACCAAAACATGCACGCCCAACACGTTCATATGAGGATATTGCACTTTTCACGAGGCTTGGAGTTAATGTCAGGAGTGCATATCATTCACGAGAAGGGGGTACCCGCAACATGCAGAGTATTGCACAGACAATCAGTTTAAAATTGAGTGAAAAACTGAAGGCAGCTCAATTTTGGGGCATGCTCTTTGACGGATCAGAAGACCTAACTAACACAAGTGGAGCAGAAAATTGTGTACATTGTGTCTGTGTCTAGCTACGGAGAGTTTACCACAGATTTCCTTGGATTAATTAATTTGGGTGTGAACCGAGCGGCACAGGACATAGTGAACAGACTAGATCAGCTCTTCCATACTTGTGGTTTAGGGGATCAGTGGAAGACGAGGTTGGTCTCGGTGTGTACAGACGGCGTAGCAGTCAACATTGGAGTTTACAATGGGGTCATTCCAAAATTGAGTCAGATGGTGGTGATCGGGGATTCTCTTGTGCATATTCGGTGTACTGCCCACACCCTCGAGAACTGCACAGTCAGCTGATCGTATTGTACCATACTGTGAGACATTTAATCTCTCCGTTGTCAAGTTTTTATTTAGAACAAGGTGGAGCAAAAAGAACAGAATAGTTAAAGAAGATATGTGATGAGAATGGTATTGCCTTTGTGAAACTAGTTAAGTTTCACAACATCAGATGGTCTGCACAGTGGCAAGAGACTGTTGAAAATATGGAGGCTATTACCTGCCATTCAAATTCAAGTGGCTACAAATGATGACAGTGACCTAAAACATATCTGCACTGAGCGTTGTCAGTGTTTTCTAGCCAACATGCTTGACACTGAAAACATTTTACAATTCACCTTCCTCAGGTTCCAGCAAGATAAATTGACTATTGGTGAATGCAAAGATGAGCTCATGGTAGCTGCTGGACAGCTGACCCTATTGCTTGAAAGTGAAGGCAAGTACAGGAAAGGGACCATTTCAAATGCTGATGGTCGCATGGACAAGGATGATGTATTGAGAGGTCTAATTCATGAGTTTGAAAGCAGATATGAATCCCTTAAGTCATGATTAATTCTTAATATTTGATCCTTCAACTTGACCTCAAGAAATGCAAGACCTCCACTTTTGGCAACACAACACTTACTAACATCCTCCAGACATATGAGGCCAGCTTGTCTGTTGACAGAGACTCCACTATAAGATAATGGATGCGTTTAAAGCAAGCAGGAAAATGTTTGACAGCCTCCTCTGTGTATGACTTGGCAAACACAGTGAGGATAAGTAATCAAGATAGTTACTCCAACATTCATAAAGTCCTTCTGTTGTCCCTTACACTGCCCATTGAGCAGTGCTGCATGTGAGAGGGGATTTTCACATCTCAATATAATAAAAAGCAAGTACAGATCCTGCCTGTCAGATTCTCGCTTCTCATTCCTGATGCACATCCACTTGTCTAAGATGACAACAGACTTTTGACCCAATGCCAGCTGTTGACTTACGGATGCAAACAGCTAATCGCAGACTCAACCAGGTAGAAAGAAGTAGGCCTACATCTTCATCTGCCATGTTTGAAAGAGATGAAGACAGTGAGGAGAGTAGTCAGGAGGGTAGTGATGACGAGAGCTTGTAGGATAACCGTGCCGTGTAAAGACTGAGTACCAAGCAACATCTCCAGGTGCTCCCTTGAGAACCAGGCCAAAAAATTTATTTGCACCCCTTACTATAGATATTTCACTGGGAGTAACGAAGAAGGACAGGATTAGGAGCGATTATATTAGAGGGACCGCTCAGGTTGGACGGTTTGGAAACAAAGCAAGAGAGGCAAGATTGAGATGGCTTGGACATGTGTGGAGGAGAGATGCTGAGTATATTGGGAGAAGGATGCTGAATATGGAGCTGCCAGGGAAGAGGAGAAGAGGAAGGCCAAAGAGGAGGTTTATGGATGTGGTGAGGGAAGACATGCAGGTGGCTGGTGTGACAGAGGAAGACGCAGAAGACAAGAAGAAATGGAAATGGATGATCCGCTGTGGCGACCCCTAACGGGAGCAGCCGAAAGTAGTAGTAGTAGACTATAGATATCCGTGATAACTCCACCACTCTCAATCATCTGACTGACATAATTCCATTTGATCTGCAGGGGAGTCCCTCTCCTTTTTTTTTGGACCCCCCCTTTTTTCTCCCCAATTGTATCCAGCCAATTACCCCACTCTTCCGAGCCATTCTGATCGCTGCTCCACCCCCTCTGCCGATCCAGGGAGGGCTGCAGACTACCACATGCCTCCTCTGATACATGTGGAAGGAGTTTAGCCAGGGGGATGTAGCATGTGGGAGGATCATGCTATTCCCCCCAGTTCTCCCTCCCCCCTCAACAGGCACCCCGACCGACCAGAGGAGATGCTAGTGCAGTGACCAGGACACATACCCAGATTCAGTTTCCCACCCACAGACACAGCCAATTGTGTCTGTAGGTGTGCCCGACCAAGCCGGAGGTAACAAGGGGATTTGAACTGGCGAGCCCCGTGTTGGTAGGCAATGGAATAGACCACCACACCATCTGGACGCCCTCCATCTTTCAGAATAAGCTAAAGATTCACCTCTTTCACAAACACCTCCACACCAGATGGAAGTATATATATATATTAAAAAAAAACTTTTATGCACCCTATGTGTTGCCTTTGTGCACTGCCTGTTGACACCTATGTCCTATCAGACTTGAACCTAATTTTTTGGCACTTGCTTGTGTTGTCGCCTCCTCACTAGATCTTTGCTTGTGTTGTATTAACTCTCAGATGTACGTCACTTAAGATAAAAGCATCTGCTAAATGAAATTGTAACACTGCAACATAACGCTCCTCCTTCAAAAACACCACCACAGCCTTGTTCATCCTCGTTGCCATGTCCAACTTGCTCTCCTATGGCCAACAAAACCTCCTCCACCGTCACATTGGGCTCCAACAGGACTATCCGGATCCCACACTGGATAGACAAAGGTGGTGTCTCGGAGGACGCCATTCCTCCCGAAAACCACTGAACACTCGGCTAACATTAAGTAAAAGGTATTAAGACAGCTTACCGGATCATACACATAGGACAGATGAAAAAATACAGGAGAAAATCCAAAAAAAAGACAGAAAACAATTCAAACTCTGTGCCACTTACATCCACCACCATCACACATCTAACCTCCCACAGCATGCAGAGAGAGAGAGAGAGATGCTGATTAACACTCACTTGGTTGGAAGTGGACTGGGAGAAAACAGGAGCCAAACGGAGCGCTCTCATAGATGCCTCCAGGTGGTGAGAGGGGAGGAAGAAATTAGGAATCCCCATTGTAGGAGAGCTTAACATACACTGTTAAAGAAAATCAAAGATGAATGTGTCCTTGAAGAAATAATGCTGAACTTATTAGGACTCATCCCACTGTAACGAATGGGTGACAATACTAATGACAGATCAAGGATACATTTGGGGCTGTGCAGCTTCTTTATGTGTGGTACAGGAAGGGTTATTTGTGCTCTCGGGTGAGGTGAGTGACAATGTCTCGGGTTCATTTTCATCACAGGTGGGTTCATCACCTGAACCCTTGTTGGTGTTTGGTTCCCTTCCTTGTTCCCCCTTGAGAGCTTGCAGTGTCCTCTCATCTTCTCTTTCACTGTCAGTATTGTCTTCCACCTGTTCAATGGAATTGTCAGACTCACAGTTGTGATATTCCTTTAGTCTGGTATGCCTTTGTTCTTCACTGGGGTTCTGGCAGGGTGGAGGTCCTGTGTTTGGACTGAAACATCCCTCCCCCTCTTCTTCCCGGGTAAGGTGATGGTAGCTGATGTGCTGGTTTGGATCTGGCACAGCAAAGTTCTCTTGAGAACCAAGGTCTACATCTGACAAGATGCTGGTCCAAGGGCTGGTTTTGTCTGTTAAAGAGGTCACCTCATTTAGAGGCCTGGGCTCTATCACAATCTCCTCATAATCATCATCATAATCATCCTCATCTTCTTCTTCCTCCTCTTTTTCTCCCATCTCCTTTTCATCTTTCCCCTCATTCTCAGACACAGTAATTGTGTGCTGGATACTGTCCTCTTCCTCAGTCTGGATGGCCATGTGGCCCACAGACCTCATTGGTAGTGTTGGAGAGAGAGGAAACGCATCATCACCATCCCTGGGGGATGCAGCTCTATGCACACTGGGAATACTCTCGGGGCAAGCATCAAAGTTCAAAAGCTTGGGGTGGTCATCTCTGGTTGGGAAGGATATAATGCTGCTCTGGGAGTTAGAGGGTATTGTCTCCATGCAGTGTTGCTTTAGACCTAGATAAAGGGGGACAGTGAGGGATGTAGAGATTTGCTTTGGTGAAAAAAACATCAATTTTTTTGATAGTTTCATATTCATTTAGGACTCAAAAACAGTCAAGCACCAAAACTGCGACATCCACATTTTCTTTTACACTGTAGGTTTCAAGAAATCTTTGAGAAATCACTATCAAAACTGCAATCGCTATGATTTTGCATCATCTATCCATTTGAAATGTGACAACGATGTGGATGATGTGATGTGTGACAGTACAGTCAAACAGCATTTCAACATAGTTTGACGTAGGAGCCAGAGAAAAACAGACCTGTTGACACCGATTTTCTTGGAACTACAAACAAGATGTAGCAGCCATTGAATCTTATGGGCTGTCAGTTCACCAGTAAATAGTCTGCACCCTAGTAAAAATGCAATCCTTGGCCCAAAGTTAACACGGGCAGTCTAAACATTATCAAATATCTTCACATTGTTGTACATTTAACTTTGTTAAATGAAACACTCAATGGTAGGGAAAATGCTCAACAAATAAGGAGCAAAATAATCTAGATTTTATACACACACACACACACACACACACACACACACACATATATATATATATATATATATATATATATATATATAAAATCCAGTGAGTCAAGTAGATTCTTTATGAGACAGTACAAGCCTGTTTCATGCCATAAGCAATCATCAGCTGTCAAATATATATATATATACAGATCTAGCTATATATATTGTCCGTCTGACAGAAGCATCGCCATTTCTGCATCACATGTCAATCTTTCTTCCTGCTGGAGTTGTTTCCAACATGTACATGCTTGCCACTGTACCAGTGTTCGTCTTACCTGGTCAAAAAATAGAGACTGGAGAGTGTCTCCAATCATGGTAAAGATGACAGTTAGTATTATGCAACCTAACTCATAAGGTCCAGATGAGTACAATAACGATTTATTACTGGAGAAATGTTACGGATTGCAGCTTTAACATGAATAATTAAATGGGGGGGGGGGCACACAAAATACTGCCTGTGTCCCCCTTCTCTTTAATTTGGTATTGACTGACTCCATACTGAGGTTCATTTCATAAAAATGTGGATGCGGAACCAAATAAACAGGATTTTTTAAAGAATATACACTGCTGTGTATTCACGAAAAACAGATGAGGGCATGCTGCTGATCAGATAATGGGAGAGGAGCTTACCAGTGGTGAGGTTGTCGACCTCTCTGACCAGCTGGCTGGACTTGAGGAATAGCTTACATGTGTCTGATTCTGGGTCTTGGTGCGCTTGTTCTCTGGATGGACATACTTGTTCACAAGATGGAAGCGTGGGAGGTAGAAGCTTACGGTTAAAGTACCTCCGAATGTCGTCAAGCTCACTTAGATTTTTCCTAGAAAAAAAAATCAAATGATTAATTTGTTTCGTTGTAAATTCTTAATTGAAGTTTACACAGCCCAAGATGTTAGTACATGTTCTTTTTTTCACTGAAGACCAATACCTCAAGGCTGAGAACAGGACTGAGCTGGAAGGATGGACGTCACCAGCACAGCTATCACTGGCAGGATGAGCTGCTGACTGTTCCTGCAGGCTCTGGTGGTAAAGACGTACATTGTCCATGTGCTCACCATGACGGTCACTTTCACAGGACCTTGGAAAAATAAGGGGTAAATACGGTATAGATTGGAGCAAAATCATTTAAAGTTACAATCCTGAAGATGTACATGCAAACAAATTTCCTTTTTGATACATTCTTTTGCTGTCACATTTAATACAGTTCTAATCCTTTTATATCCAATCACTAATGCTTTTATAGTCGCTCCTTTAAGGGTTACAGTTGGGTAGGACTTTCCTGAGAAAAATTATATGGTGCCGAGTGATGCATTTTATGTCTTCAGTGTAACAGCCAGATCTGGAAGAAGCTGACAGTAGTAGGTGGTAGTGGTGAGAAGACCCAGGGGCAAGTCTGAAGAAGAAGCTTAGTCTACGTAGCTTTTACGATTTTAGCTTGTAAAAGATCCTTACCAACAAGTACATACATTTGTGATTTATTGACTTGGTATATCCCCCCCTCGACCATTAAGGTCTGCAGATGAAGCCCTGCTAGTTATTCCCAGGTCTCGGTTCGTTACAAAGGGTGATCGGGCTTTTGCTGTTAGAGCCCCCACGCTATGGAACTCTCTTCCTGATGCGCTAAGACAAACTAAGTCTCTAGCTTCTTTTAAATCTCGTCTTAAAACTTTTCTTTTTATGAAAGCTTTAACAAATGTTTGATATTTGTTTTTATTTATACTGTTTTTATTTTTACTCTTATTTGAGCTTACTCTTATTTTTGCCTTGTCTGGTTTTATCTTTTTTTTTTTTGTGAAGCACTTTGTAACATTGTTTTAGAAAAGTGCTATATAAATAAATTATTATTATTATTTATTATTAAGTACTACAACAAAGCTGAAATCCAGGTCCAACGATGTTTTCTTTTTGTTTTGCTGTGGGTACGGTACCAACATAACAACCGAGTGACCCTTTATCTTAAATGGATCTCTGGGATTTAGAGCACTCAAACAGTTTATCACATTATAGACACAGGTGACAGTATGTTAAACAAACAGCGACTATGTTCAGCATTTTCACTTGAGTAGTTGAAAATGTGTGAGTTATCAGTGTTTTCTCAACCTTTCAGAGAATAGCTTCTCCATCTGGTCAGGGAAGGAGATCTTGTGTTCAGGATGGTGGCTGATGTGAGAGAGGCTGCTGTACATAGCAGTGGTGTTGCAGTTGAAGGCTTGGAATAGAGCCTGTTTATAAAACACTTTCACTGTTATACAAGTCTTCAAACAAGGCAATCATTTGTTGAGATCAACTGGTGTGTGCTATGTCAGTTTATAACTAAGGGCAATGTGGGGTGTTGAAGCTGGAAAATATATAACTGATTGTGGTACTCTCACCGCTGAGTTTTTGGAGGTCTCTTCATTCACAGCTTGTCTCTGCCTCCGAAGCTCCTGGACCCCCTTCATGGGAGAGATTGATACTTTGATCTGGCCTCGACAATGACCACTGATGTCTGTGATGTTATACCAGCCACACACTGACTGAAACCCTAAAAGCAAGGGAGACAGGTCGACGGCGGCAAATCCAATCACCCTGTCCATGTCTACAGGAGTGAAAATTAATGAATGAATGAAAGAATGAAAGAGTGAACCTTTCAAAGCAACATGAAACTCATCATAAAGTCAAGCTTCATCACTGTACCTCCTTTGTGCCAGACTTTGAACACCAGCTTTTGTTGTGGATCCACAAGTAGCTCTTTCGATAGCCTGTAATTTTAGAACAATACATTACTCCAATAATGTTCATCAGACAATTCTGCTTGGTGCTACAAAATACATTGTCTCAACGGGAATTTATTAAGATTAATTTATGTGAGTAGATCTAACATTAGTAATAACAAGATAACTAAAAGTGAATTGTTTGGTAATGAAGTTTCATCCCTATTATTGTAGGGATAAAAATTACACATCCTTATAAGCCGTCAACCTACTGTACCACAGCGTACATTAGTGATTCTGAAAACCCTTCGCTCAGAGGTCTCAAACCATTCATTCTACTGAACTATTTGTACTGTGCTTCAGCTGTCGCATTACAGATTAGATAATGCCTTTTTAAAATGACCACAATGTCAGACTAGTAGTCTCTGACTCAGTGATAGGTTAACATTAACCTAATGCATACTGTACTGTTCATAGACATCTCCATGTATGATCAACTGACGCAGATATTTTATTTCCTGAAATGAACTTGCCCTTGGTTCATGCAATAGTCAAATATTTACTTCAATATTCACCTTCAACTGCACTGAAGTCATAAGATGATGAGGTGGTATGGTTAACTGGCTAACAAGTTCATATCATCTGATCACAAAAGCAGGCAACTGTATTACTGAGAAAGTTATTAGATCAATTACCAAGCCAAAAACAGTATGCAACTGTTTGTACACATAGAACTGTTCATGCATAAGAGCACATAAGAATTATTCATAATTTCCAGTATTTACAATTTTTCGCATATTTTGTTTAGGTCCAGTGGCAAGATAACAATTTAAGTGAGCTGCAGACCTGTTATACCTAAATACACACTACAGTCCTGTTGCTCAACCATATCGTTCTAACCATTAAAGTCCTAAAATTGTTTACTTAATGCATGGGAACCCTAGTTTTAATATCGAAGAACATAAGAAAATACTTGACTGCTTGACTGAATGTCAACACGAGACCGAAAATTGTTGCATAATCACATTTACATGAAATTTCTATGTCATATTTCAATTAATTTTATATGTATTTTTAAATAAGAATGTATAGAGCTTACATATACATTGATCAGCCAAAACATTAAAAAAAACACCTAACATTGTATAGGTCCCCCTTGTGCTGCCAAAACAACTCTGACCCGTTGAGGCACGGACTCAACAAGACCTCCGAAGATGTCCTGTGGTATCTGGCACCAAGACGTTAACAGCAGATCCTTTAAGTTCTGCTAAGTTGTGAGGTGGGGCCTCCATGGATTGGATGTGTTCTTCCAGCACATCCCACAAATGCTCGATCAGATTGAGATCTGGGGAATTTGGAGGCCAAGGCAACACCTTCAACTCTTTGCCATGTTCCTCAAACCATTCCTGAACATTTTTGCAGTGTGGCAGGGTGCATTATCCTGCTGAAAGAGGCCACTGCCATCAGGGAATACCGTTGCCATTGAAGGGGTGCACTCGGTCTGTAACAATGTTTAGGTAGGGGATATGTGCCAAAGTAACATCCACATGCGTGGCAAGACCAAAGGTTTCCCAGCAGAACATTGTCCAGAGCATCACACTGCCTCCGCCGACTTGCCTTCTTCCCATAGTGCATCCTGTTGCCATCACTTCCCAAGGTAAATGATGAACACACACAGGGGTCCACATGATGCAAAAGAAAACATGATTCATCAGACCAGGCCACCTTCATGTGCCAATTGTAGGTGCTTATGGCAGTGGACAGGGGTCACTCTGACTAGTCTGCGGATACACAGCTCCATATGCTGCAAGCTGTGATGCACTGTGTGTTCTGAAACCTGTTTATCATAACCAGAATTAACCTTTTCAGCAATTTAAGCTACAGTAGCTCTTCTTTGGGATCAGAGCTAGCGGGCTATCCTTGGCTTCCTATGCGCCTCAACGAGCATTGGGAGCGGGGCCGTGCCTATAGTCCCCGGGTCCTATATTCCCCGGGTCCTATGTTCCCCGATCGGGGAATATGGGACCCTTTCGAAAAAAAAAGGGTCCCATATTCCCCGTTTTCCCCTAAAAAGGTCCTATAATCCCCGTTGCAATAGACACCGGGGAACATAGAACCCTCTTTTGGAAAAAGGGTCCTATATTCCCCGCTGTTTCCAGGGGAACATAGGACCTTTTTCCAAATAAAGGGTCCTATATTCCCCGCTATTGCCAATCGAGGAACAAACCGGGGAACTTAGAACCCTTTTTGCAAATTATTTCCTTAACGGGTCCAAAATAATAAAAACTGGGGTCATGGCTGAGATGTAGGCTACGACAATCTATTCCTCCGCTGATTAAATTAGGCCGTATTACCATTGTTGGCTGTTGTACATCGCAGGCCACCTTGAGTGCGTATCCAAATTCGGCCTAGAGGAGGCTGTAATTTGCTTTATTGTTATTTCTTACCAATATTTACTGCAGTAGGCCCAGTTAGTTGGCTCTCCGGCTCAGCATGGACAGTCGGCAATCAACGCAAGTTTGTCTTGCAGTAGGCCCGCCTACCAGTCTAACCAGTAGCCATTTCCACCTTCGCTCAAAGTTCAATTTGCACAGCACTGGACACTTCAGCCACTTTCTTGTTACTTTGCAGTTCGTTTTCCATATTAAATCACTTGGCAGACTTTCTTTCAAAAGGACTTTAATGATGAACTTTTTAGCCAGAGAACTTAGACCAGGACTTGGAATTTAGGACCAGCACAAAGTATCCATCAACGGGGGCCACCTACCTTACACAATAGGCTAATTGCCTAATAATAATAATATGTGCTTCTCAAAAAACTAAAGGCTTGTGGAGGTGCTAAACCAAAAACATGAATCAAAGACGAACATCAAAGGATGTAAGGTAACACTCACCAAATGGTAAAAAAATAACAGAGGCAGTCCTCTATTTCACCATTTTATTGTTTGGCATCAGTCATTAAGGTTTCTGAAGAAGACCACCCGGCCAAGTTAATGACTGATGCCAAACAATGAAATGGTAAAATAGAGAATTGTGTCTTTTTTTTCATTTGATGAGTGCTACCTTACATCCTTTGATGTTCTTCTTTGATAATAATAATAATAATAATAGTAATAGTAATAATATCAATAATAATAATAAATAATAATAATAATAATAATAGCCTAATTATAAAAGAGGCCTAATAACAAATAACAATTACAGGCATAATACTATCAATAGTAACACTGATAATAGGCTATTAATAACAAAATGCTTCTAGTAAAAGCTTGGCTGAAAAAGGGTTGGTCTATGGCAGAAGCCCCCCAGAAAAGGCATGGTCTAAAACAAAAATCTCCAAGGCCTAACTAGGCTAACGTTAAGGCTTTTTTCTTCTTCAAAAAATCAAAATGAGTAGTCCTAGTCCATTAGGCTACTCAACAAAGAGGGGCTAAAACCCTGGATTTGACATTGCCGACGCTGCAGGACCCTTTGCGCATTATAGATCCTTCTGATTGGGACTGTTGGCTCCCTCGCAACTTCTGCAACCACCCCCTGTCGGAATTCTGCACGGTGCACCATTTCTCCGTCAGGGGGACGCACGTGTTCCCCAACATCGTGCACAATAATGTTAGCATCCACGTCCTCCACTTCAAATCTATTTGTGATCAGTGGCACTCTACAGTTCCACCTCCAGCACCTCCATCTAATGGTGTCTTGATTGGTGCGGTGCTTCTGATATCTGAAGTTCTCATGTACCAACACTTTGCCCCCTCGATCACCATCCATAACTATCGCCATTGTTTGTCTTCTTGTAGGCTAGTAAGCACATGACAGTGAGTCCACGAGTTATCGCCGATAACAACCGATTGTTGCAAATTGTTGCAAGTTGGCAGGCGGTTTAGACATCGGTGAATTTTGATCATGTGGTTTAGAACGCCAGGAAACTTGCGTGCAGATGACCACACATCCACGACAAGTTTTAAATATTTCCAAACTCGAAATCATGTGTGCCTTTGGCTATTTATAAATTATTTTTCGAGCAATATGTGTTTTGTGATTCAGCTTTAGCGTTGTTGATTAGCCTTTCATTCATATTTTGTCAAAAAGGCGTATTCATTAGCCTAGGCCTATGTCCCGTTATTTCTGTAGCATACAGCATCTTAGAATCTTAAGAGACCAGGCAGATATTGTTATTATTTTATTGTTATTACCATGCTATATTAGCCTACTTTATAATTATAAATATTTCAATTATCCAATTTTTAGCATTTCTAATATAAGGCTATATTGTTATTATTATTATTATCATCATCATCATCATCATCATCATCATTATTATTATGCTATTATTATTATCATTATTATTGTCATTATTATTATGTTATTATTATTATCATTACAATTACAATGCTTAAAGGGCCTTACTGAGCAGATGGTTTCTATCTAATATCTGTCAGATGCTTTTCCCAATAAGCTGGTGTGGTTATGATGGGCACGACGGCTTTCTAGCGAACATAGAAGAAGTGGGTCGGAATTGGCCTATTGTCGATATCAGCCAGCGTACGCAGGAGTCTATCCCTGGTACAATGCACTAGACCTCTGGGAGATGGACTGCTGAGGACGGAACACAACACCTATCCTCAGCTCCCAGCACTTCTCGCACAATGTGCTACTCATACGCTGAGTCGGCGGCACCCGGGATCGAACTCACAACCTTGCGATCCATAGGCGAGAGCTCTACCGACTGAGCTACGCCCGGGTACAATTGCTCAAGGAGCATAGGCTTACTATATTACATTCAGACACAGACGAGCCAGCTCACCTACTCGGCGAGGCGCATTTTCCTCGATAAGTGACACATTTCACGCATAAATATCAGAGAACTACCGGGGTGGGTTATGCGCCCAAATATAGGCTATAGCCTAATAAGTTGAAATTGGTTTAGTGTCGAAAGTTTCCACATACTTTAGCCAACCTGGACGTTGTGAATTCGTTTTTGTGATATAAAAATAGAAATCGTATGAATCATTGTCTTCTTAATAATCTGCCCTAAATAATGCATTATTGAAAATGCACTTTTTGCGCCAAACAGCGTCAAACCTGCTGACCGGGGAACATAGGACCTTTCTTTATAAATAGGGTCCTATGTTCCCCGGGTGCCCTAGGGGAACATAGGACCCTTTTTATAAAGAAAGGTCCTATGTTCCCCTGCACATACAAAACGGGGAACATAGGACCCTTTTGGGGAAAAGTGGGGAATATAGGGCCCTCTGTATACAAAAAGGTCCGATATTCCCCGGTCTCATACAAAGCGGGGAACATAGGACCCGGGGACTATAGGACCCGGGGACTATAGGGAGGACCCCTTGGGAGCCCATGACCCTGTCACCAGTTCACTGGTTGTCCTTCCTTGGACCACTTTTGGTACGTACTGAGTACTGCATACCAGGAACACCCCACAAGGTCTGCTGTTTTGAAGATGCTCTGATCCAGTTGTCAAGCAATCACAATTTGGCCCTTGTCAAAGTTGCTCAGATCCTTATGCTTGCCCATTATTCCTGCTTCCAACACATCAGCTTCAAGAACTGACTGTTTGGGGCATCTAGGTAGTGTAGCGGTCTCTCGTTGCCTACCAATACGGGGATCCTAGTTCGAATCCCCTTGTTACCTCCGGCTTGGTTGGGTGTCCCTACAGACACAACTGGCGGTGTCTGCAGGTGGGTATGTGTCCTGGTCGCTGCTCTAGCGCCTCCTCTGGTCAGTCAGGGCGCCTGTTTGGGGGAACGGGGGGAGGGATAGCGTGATCCTCCCATGCATCCCCCTGGCAAAACTCCTCACTGTCAGGTGAAAAGAAGCGGCTGGCGACTCCACATGTATCGGAGGAGGCATGCAGTAGTCTGCAGCCCTCCCCGGATCGGCAGAGGGGATGGAGTAGCGACCGGGAAGACCGGATACAATTGGGTAGAAAAAAGGGGAAAAATCCACACAAAAAAAAAAAAAGAACTGACTGTTCACTTGCTGCCTAATATATCCCACCCCTCGACAGGTGCCATTGTAAAGAGATAATCAAAGTTATTCCCTTACCTGCCAGTGGTTTTAAGAATTTGGCTGATCAGTGTATGTGCTATTGGCAGCTCAGATTAATTGAAACAAGTAAGATGTCACCCCACCTTCAAAAATAATACATTTCCTTTTTGTCAGTACTAAGAAAATCATTGTTTCCTATATCAGTGTTGGCAAGGCACCCCTTTCTAATGCAGACAAACACTGTTGTTCTTGCATAGCTGGTAAGATTGACTGAGGTCTAGAGAAAAAAAAAATCCCTCATCAAAAGGTTTTTATAACTTTTGAGCAGCTCTGATAGCAGCATTTTGATTTCTGAATGTGTATATCGCACCTTTCTAAACAACATTACGAGGTGCCTTACACAACAGGATAAAATAATGCACACAGTCAAGATAAAACAACAAAATACAATAAAAATATAGGACATAATGCTAGATCCACTCCACAGAACAAGGTAAAACACGGTCAGGATAAAATCACAAGCACAATTAAAACGTAGAGAATTAGAGCCGATAAAACAAGGATTATGATAAAACAATTGAAATAAGGTGATGAAAGAAAAATATAAAGAATTAAAAATGTGAAATTATAGAAGTATAAGATATCAACAATATAAAAATATAAAATAGATTAAAAAAATTGGGCAACAACAGATTTACTATAAAAGAGCCTTCTTGTAAAATAAGTTTTAAGAAGTGATTTAAAAGAAGGCAGTGAGTTTGTTAGCCTAATTTCTTCAGGTACGGAGTTCCACAGCTGTGGGGTCTTACAGAAAATGCCCAGTCGCCTTTTGTCATGAGGCTGGCTGAGGGAACATTTTAAAAGGACCTTCCTGAGGAGCGCAGGCAGTAGCCAGGCTCATGGGGTGTGAGTAAATCAGTGATATATGTGGGAGCGAGGCCATGTAGGGCTCTAAAAGTAATTAGTAAAAGTTTAAAATCAATCCTATACCAAAGAGGTAGCCAGTGAAGCGTTGCAAGAATGGGAGTGATGTGTTCATGTCTCTTGGAATTTGTTAACAGTCTGGAAACTGAGTTTTGAACGAGCTGGGGGTGGGAGATGGACTTTTAACTGAGCCCTGAATACAGGGAGTTACAATAATCCAGACATGATGAGATGAATGCATGGATGACTTTTTCAAAGACTGTTTGAGATAGAAATGTTTTAACTTTTGCAATGTTCCTAATTTGGAAGAAGCAAGACTGTACTACCTTGATGATTTGTGTGTCAAAATGGAGCTTGGAGTCAAAAAAAGACACCCAAATCACAGGCAGAGTGCTTAACATTGTGAGACAGGTTCCCTAGACTCTTTTCCAGGTCACCAGTTAGGTTAGGGGGGCCGAATAAAAAGACCTCAGATTTGGACTTATTGAGCCAGAGGAAGTTTTGTGACATCCAGCATTTAATATATAAATGTAGTGACGGTTCAGATTTCTTCAAATTTATCTTTAGTTTATTTTTTGCACACAACACTCAAAATCAGCTGTCCTTAGATGGTCTTTTTAAGGTGCCGACTATGCTGATTCTTGCTTGTCAGCATGCATGTGTAATGAACAAGCGGCAATCAGCATCCAAGGTACATGTACAGTAAAAAAAATTGAACGGTTAAGAGATTCATATATCCAATGTTAAATTCTCTTAGACTTTTCTCTCAAGAAATTCAAGAAAAAAAATAATAGAAATTTAAGAATGGTTTTGTTTGGGGGTCATTAGCTCATAATCACACTATCTTGAGACAGTTGTATTCTGAGATACACAATCAGCTGTTCTTGACCTTCAATTTCTGGCAAGGACTTGTTACATCACCTAAAAGCATTCAATATTAGTAACCTACAGCCATTTAATCTCTCTTCTCTGATATTACCTGCAATCCTGGTGGTGGTCCCAGATAGGACAGTCAGTATTGGATATTAGAGCAGTGGAGACAGGTTCTGCAGAGTCAGCAGTAACATAAGATACACTGCAGGATGGGATGGCTCCACTACCGTCAGCTTGAGGGCACCCTAGTGGAGAAAGATGACATACACATCAGGTTACTGTAAATCCTCATGGGCCAGTAGGACAGCATGAATTCCAAAACCACAAACCCACCTTTCAGACTGAGGTGCATGGCCCTGTCAACTGTGATGGTCACAGGGATCGATTCCTTCATACTGATCTCTTTGTGCTGTGAATCTGCTTCGTCTAAACTCCTGGGGGATTTGGTCTTGTGTGTGTTTTGTGTGCACGATTGTCTGGATGCCGCAGTGGGTGAGGATCCCTGTTCTAATATCTCTGCTTCCCTTGATGACAGCTCCTCCTCGCTGTTAAAGTCCTCCTGATGGTCAACTCTGAGGGAAAACTGCTCAGGCCGAGAATCTGTGGTCAGGCTGATGTGTACCCGAAGTGCGGCCCCTTGCAGATCTTGGGCAGAGCGTCTGAAAAGGGGGTACACTCCTTGGAAAGCAAAAACACAGCTGTTATTGATCTAAGTAGCCATGCCATAATATTAGAATAGCAGTAACCATCTAATCTACTTGACTGTAAATTATTTCTTACCACTGACAGTCCGCCTATGACTTGATCTCTTGGCAAGAGTAGAAAGATCAACAAACGCAGATCCAACCAGTCGATCTGTGTCGTGAGGTCTCTGTGTCTTGTCTTTCCTAAAGGCAACCCACACCTGAACTTCAAGCCTCTCCTCCCTGAGGTACCATAGCAGAGGCTGGCTAGTCCTTAACTCCACAGTCCTAGTGCCTTGGAATGCTACTGTGGCCAGACCCTGCTCCTTGCTCCCCTCTTCTAATGGATGTTTCATCTGGGAGCAGAAAGCCTCTTGATCATAAAACTTGTATCTGAAATAGCAGTAGGTGGAACGCTGGAGTTCACTGTGGCCAGGGAGGAGCAGGCAGTGAACAGGTATCCAGGCTCTAGGCATAGACATAGTCAGTGATGTAGTCCCTGTACTCTCTTCCCAGGCCTCCTCAACTTCAAGCTTGTCAAGCTCTCCCTGACCCATTTCCCAGCCCAGGCCTTGGCCAGTCTTAATGACCTTTTCTCTGTCTGCATGGTGGGCAAACCTGATGGCGATCTCAAGACCTCCAACCAAGATGTGATGGTCATGGGATGTACCTAGGTCTTCAGGGAGATACACTCCAAACCAGCCAGAAACTCCTGGGTATAAAGGGAAAAGGTGGATGAGGCCTAGCAGATTTTTTTTTTTACTTTTTAAAAATGCTTTCAAGATCTATAATTTGGCATTTTCATTCAGGTTATTCTATTCACAACTCCAAAATTCACAAAAATAATTCAATAGAAACATAGCTATTGTCTATGCATGTATGTTAATTATATATGTAGCTACACAATCATTGAAAGTGGAACATACCTGTTCTTTTAAGCATGAGATTAGCCAATGGGATCTTTAGCATGCCCATCTTTGTGTCTTTACACTTCTGAATGCCCATAACTTCAAAAAGACAAAACAAGTTGGCATATTAATTTTTTTTTTCATGCAAAAAATAATTTGAGAAGATGAGCATATGTGCAAGTCTCTTAAATTTTGTTTGCAATGTTTCAAATTGGTACAATAAAACAACAACTTGACCAAATCTACCCAAAGGCTAAAGACCAGAGTACCAGGACTATTTCTTAATCAAGACGAACAACCTGATATTGCCGTATTGATTAATGACTGTGAGACTGACTTCATGGCCTCAGAAAATGTTTACCAGAGCTTTGACATCCAAATGAGCTTTGTACTGTTTGTTACACAGCAAGCTACCAGTACCAAGACACAAAAATATCCATATTCCATGTAATCATCCCGGGTTCTGTGATGATAATTTCCAATCACTTATTCATTATGAACTTTGTAGTACAGATGTAAATGAATTTCAACTGGTCATCAATTGACTATTGGCTTTTTATTTAAAGTGTAAATGTTACAATTTGCTGAAACAGCATTCAAGCTTGCAAGTGTAACTTATGACAAGAGCTCAAAGCAAGAGTGGGCATCAACTGTGTTCTCAAGACTGTCCAAGAAGTGACTTCACCTTGAAAAAATATAAAAGCTCTTAACCCTAGTCAGTAAAACTGTTGTTTAGCATGCAAACATCATTAACTTTCTACACCGAAAACAGGATAAGAGGTTCGGATAATGGATGGATGGATGGAAATCTTGTACTTTAATAACTTTCGGTACTGTAACAACTAATATCCCATCATATCTAATCATGCTCAAGGTATAACAGCTGACCTTTACGACTGTCTCTGTTCCAAACAGTAAAGACAGCTGAGGCCTCTTCTAACAGCTCTGCCAGGCTACAGATCTCTCCACTGCTCCTATTCATCTGCAATTCACAGGGGACCTCTGCGTGGAAGTCAAACTCTGGGCAGAAGGTCCTGGCAGCCACGTGGGTACTCCTTATCTCACTCTCAGGCAGGAAGGAGAGCTGGACAGTAACATAAGCATTCACCCCGACACCAGCATAGTAGTGGAATTTTTCATTCTGTCTTGATAATGTTCTGTAGGAAAGGATCATGCACCAATTAATAAAGATGAGGGCAGTGTTTATGTATATCATACCACCTATGACAGCTGGTCTGAATTCCCAAAATAATAAATTGTAAAGGGTGTCAAAATTAAATTAGTAGAGCAATTTTAAGATCACGTGTAATTTTAATAACATTTTCAACACCTTCCTTATTTTTTGTCACTTTTTTAATTTTAGAAAACTAAACTGAGTTGAAAGCACTAAAAAATGTTTTTAGAGATGCATAGAATAATTTAAGGGCTGAATTATGTGTAGCGCTTAATCACAGCCTGCACCAAAACATATATTATTTCATAAGTAGTATAAATATTGGTACACTGACACACCAAAGCACAACTCCTGGGGCATATTCTAGCTCTCTTTAGAAGAAAGAAAAAAAGCCACTTTATTTTTGTCATTGCACAGTTGTGGTTACAATGAAATTCGTTTTCTGCATTTAACCAACCCTATTGTATAGGCACAGTGGGCAGTTGCAGCACCCGGAGACCAGCTCCAGATCTTTCCTTCCTATTGCCTTGGTCAGGGGCACAGACAGGAGTATTTTCTGTCACCCTTAAAGTTACTCGACTAACACGCCATTTTGCAGTTTTCCCAGGTATTGTAAATCTGCCATTTTTTTTCTTTTAAAACAGATAATTATTTAATGGCCGGGTAGTAATAGCGCTGTACCTTGCTGCTGCCTGCAGACCAGATGCTCTATGCACCTGAACCAGCAGTGTCACAAAACGGGAAGCTAACACCTCACCCCTCTGTCCTTTGGGTCTCAAGGGCCGGTGCTTATAATGAACACACACATCTAGCAAGCCTATGGAATAGAAAAATAACAGTCAAAACATTAGAGCTGCAATGTGTTATTGCACCATTGTCATCCCTCTCTGCATGTGTATACGTGTCTACCTGAGGGTTGAGGCTGATTGTCTCTGGGAATTTCAGTCCTGGGCATAAGTGGGAGGGAAAATGCTTGAACCTCATTAGGTTGCTGTCTCTGCATGGTAACCATAGCACACAGCTTGGACAACGGAAGCATTCCTTTGGCCACAAGCTGATCGCGGACATTTGGATAATAATATCTGCAGAGACACATGATTAATCCCTATGCAATAACCATAAATTCAGCCAAATGTTACTTTTTCAATCTCAACTCAAGGTCATATTTGAGTTTTAAAATTAAGAGTCAAATTCCAGGGTATAAACTTCAAAATCAATGATCTAGCTCTAAATAATGACTAGTTGGGCCCCAGTGCAACAATCACTGACCTGCACCACACTTCAAACTGGATACTTCCTCCATTGGCCAGGCCTTGACTGGAAAGGGAACTGAGAAACAACCTCTGGACAGGCACTCTAACAGGCGCTAGTAGCACGTGGGTTTCACTATGGCTAAACACTGGGTCCGGGACACACAGAGTGGTGGTAGTTCGAAACTGCTTCAGGTTCACACCTGAAGGGAATGAGATAAACGCTAGGACAACCCACAACAAACACAATAAAAAATTTTGCTTGATTGATTTTGATAAAGCTTTGTCTAACTGAAGAAAAAAATGCCTTACTGTTCTCTATAAGGTTTGAGTCCAAAATTCTTGCAGGGTCTCCTTCCTGGCAGGGGAACGTGTACTTGATGTAGCAGTCAGCTTCCCCCCAGACAGTGGACTGCAGTAGAGGCAACCCTCTGACTTTCTCCACTCTTACCACAAACACATGCTCTGTCATAGCCTCATCTTGTGTTAAACTCACCTTGGGGAATAAACCAGATTAAAATAGGTGAAACGGACCTGATTGCCTTTTTGGCAGTCAACGTGTTTCTTTGACTACTGCTACTTATACTCATGAGGCAATAAACACACATGTCAGCTTTATCAACTTTGGATTGTTACAAAGGTATGAGAGTGTGTCAGTCTTGGGGCCTAGTCTGTACATTATGATGATATATATCATGTGACAATAGACAATGTCTATCGTTTCATATTAAGCTCTATCATTTATTTCGTTGTGTCATAAATCACACTCTTTATGGCAATATTTTTCATCATTTGGACGACCATTTCCACTCTTTGCACAGCACGGACGCAGGCAGGAAATTAGCATGAAGGCAATACAAAAAAACATGGGAGGACAGTGAATGTAACACAGACCGGGGTAATTCTGAACAGAAGGAATCAGACCAGCCAGGACAAAATGAGGAGCCTGTATCTAAAAAGAGGGGCTACTTCCATTGTATGGACATCGTTTGCATATGAAAAGTCTGACACAGACCAGAAAACTGTACTTTGCAAAATATGCCGCACGCCGGTCCCGACAACAGACTCAAATATCACTAGCCTCTTACCACTTACGCAAGAATCATGTCAAACAGTACGGAGAGAGTCTAAACACGAGAGCCGCTAAAGCAGTTGAGTGCTTAAAACAAACCCCAGACTCAGACGTTGCAAGAGGCTTTTGCCCGTGGCACACCATATGTCAAGGAATCACGAAGATGGAAGGAGATAACGACTGCTGTTGCAACTTACCTTTTTATATTTTATACATTAATATTTTATATTTTGTTACATGCTTAATTGAAAATTTGCACAAAGGTTCTAAATAAAAGGAGAAAAATAATCAGATATAAGTAAGTACCTTTTATTTGTCGAGTATATAATACAAAATGTAATAAGAAATAGGCCCTTCCATGTGGTCATTTTATATAAACTATTTATTCATTGAATTTACAGAAAATGTGCTATATCATGATATGTATCGTTATTGTAATATGAATGATCTATATCGCGATATGAGATTTTGGTCATATCACACAGCCCTAATACAGACTGTGCAATTTTTTGCACACAGGAGTATAAACGAGACAATGGCTCAAGATCGATCAATATGCTTTTGTTAAAGACCATTTTCATTGGTCTATGTGAATCAATTGTCCAAGACCATCTTTATTTAAGGAAAAAAGCAAGTGCAAACGTATCACAGATTTTTAAACCTGGAGTAATAGAGAAAGATACTTTTTCATAATTTTTTTTCTGAAAACAATATTAAATATTCAATTTAAAGAGCTTGGTTACACACAAATAGACTGTCTACTATGTCTTATAGCAGGAGTGGTTTAAAATAATGCAGGATTCATTTCTAAAGTTTTATATAATTTATTTAGTCTTGCGAGCCACACCACATGCCCCCCCCGGTTTGGTCTCCAAAGCTGGTATTTGACCACTTTCTTTTTGGATGGGCCCATATTATCTAAAAAAAATACCACTCTCAATGACATTGTCAATGACAGTCCCCACCAGATGTTTTCCCCATCATAGGAACTGTGATTTGACTTGTGCGCTGTGTAATCCCTATAAATGTGTGGTTGTGTATTTATCACAGAACAAGGAAATCAAGTCACTGTAAACCTAAGGTAGTGCAATACTAACCTTTGTTTCTGAGTGTGGCTGGTGATCAAGCAGATGTGCAGGTCTTGGATGAGGAGACACAGAGACACACTCTTCACCCCTAACATGCTGGAGGGCAAGTATTTGTTCAGATTGGCCCATGGCCAAAAGGACCCTTAGGTGTCCCATGTGGTTGCCTGAGAACACATCAATAACTGGCATGTAGCAGTCCACCCCTAAAACGGGGTAGTGTGCTTGCAGAAGAAGGCAGGCAATCTTTGGCTCTCTAGAAAGAATAAAGAAACAGACATTAAGTCATTGGATATTCTGTTACATATAGATCTCCCTAATCATTCTCACAGTTATGATAAACCACTCTCACCTAAAGGACATGTAAAATTGGTGGAGGGGTAGTTTAACCAGGCCGAGGAGACGATCCTGGCCTGTGCTTCCAGTTCTCTGCCACACCTCAATCACCATAAAATTATTTTTCATCCTCTCCAGCAGCTTAGAAGTTAAAGCCACCGGGGTAACCTGAAAGAGAGAAAATTATATGAGCCATCTGTTTCAGCAGTATTCAGCTCAGAGAGAACCTTACAGACCTCACAGCCCATCATCATAAATGGATAAATTATTTTTCCTAACCTGAATAAAATTGAAAGAAGGGTTTGTCTGACCCCAGCTCATTACAGATCTTGCGGTGTCAGACCCAAACAGTTTACAATTCAAGTAGAAGTTAGGAGCCTTCATGGGCCCACAAATAAAGTTCTTTCCATCTGGAACCATGAGCAAGGCGTGCAGCAAGACCTCATGGTCCTCATCCACCTGTTTCCTTGATTGAAGAGATTGATAGAGTGTAAAAGGTCCATGGGAGTCCCTTTGGGCATTCCTTGAATCCAATTTTAAGTCTGCTGTAGGGCCAGATGGTACTTCCTCCTCACACAAGTCATCATGCCGAGGTCTAACGCTGGGCTCTTTCAGTGGACTGGCTATATTATGTGAAGGGGCTCTAGCATTTCCAGTTGGCCCTCTTTTGACGGAAGAAAAACCTTTACTGTGTACAGCAAGCTCTACTGACACCTGAGAAAAACAAACAAAACATCCATCCATCCATTATCTGAACAAAACACAACTTCATAAAAAATATTTTCTGCATGAGCCGTAACTGGACTAGAAAACAACTGCTGTGTCAAATATTACCTTGAGAGGGCCAGTCTCCTGGGCTCCACTGGTCCCTTCCAGACTCTGTACAGCCAGGGCAGCAAGCTGGCTCAGAGTCTCCTGCTGCAGCAGACCACGGAATGGGTAAACTGTTTTACCGATGAGAATGGGCTGCAAAAAGTAGGCAAGGTCATATAACCCTATGCAGATGAGTTTTAATGTGTGTTTTAGTATATTTAAAGCCTTCTATGGCAATCTGAAATTAGATATCCCTTGTATTGTTGCACTAGGAAGTACAGCAATATTACCAATGCCCTTTGTAAAATTTCACTCACCTTCTTTTGGCTGCCATTTCTGGAGTAAATCTTAAAAGTGAGGTCAGTTCCCCACCACTTTTGAAGTGCTGCTCCGTTGAAATGGACAGGGAACACAGAACGGTGTTGGAACTTTACCACTTAAACATGAACAGGAGAGCATTAGATTTTTTTACAGAATACACACAAAGATCAGATAATAGAAGATAAGATAACTTTGATGACAGCTACTGCCTTTATTAATTTCTCTCTTTGTTTTTATTCGCAAAACCTATTTGAATCATACCTCCTCCCGTAACTTTACTTGAGACAGCTCTTGTCACCTCCCCTGCCACAGCTTGACCAGGATCATGCCGACTACAATTGGGCATTACAGGGAACACGTACTCTACAAAGTATGAACTAAAAAAAGAGAAGATTATCCAAGCTTTCATCATCATCATAAACAACACCAACAACAACCATCATCCTCAAAAAAATTAAAAAAATCTGATCAAAGCAATAAAGTGAACGTCATGCCCACCATTTCTTGCTGATTAGTGGCCGAGGAGGTTTCTCCTTATCAGAGGTCTTTCTAGGAGTAGTAGCGGTGCTGCTGCCAGTAGGCACAGTCAGAGAATGGATGGTCACTCTAGCCAGCCGAATCCCACCCAGTATAGCCAGCTGATCCATGTTCAATCCAAAAAAGGTGTCCATATCCTCTGGGAGGTATTTTTTCAATGACTTTGGGCTAAAAAGGACAACAATATCTTGAATTTACAGTTGTAAAGTTTGTTTGGTTCACAGTCATACTACACCATATCTCGTCTGCTCTTTATGTGAGGTCCTGTTAAATTTTGCCATTTTGTTCTGCACCTACTTTTTCAATCCTTGATTGGGCAATTATCTTGTAATTACTCAACAAATTATTTCAAATATTGCATGGAAAGAAAACCAACAACAGAATTAAGAATAACTCACTCAGTATTCTTAAGTCCAGAATCCTTCAGCGATTTCTCAGCACCACCTGGTAAGCTCTTCTCTAATTGACTTTTACTATGAGACATAGTTTTCTCAAGTATCACATCAGTGTCATCTAGTATGACATCTGACATCTGAGAGACAACAAAATTAAAAAGTAATTAGACAACAAGCCCTATTCAGGAAGATCACTGTTGATGTGTTGCTTTGACATATTACGACTGATTTTGACATTAAATGCAACATCACTACTAGTATGGCTTTCAACTGTTAAGAGACAAAATTAACCCATCTACTCACAGGGGCCTTGTAAAAAAGATTCTCTAGTAAGCTCTGATCGTATTGTGGATCATTGAGCTCACTATCACCATATACACTGCTGTGCCCAGAGAGTGATTCAGGAGGTGAGTCAATCACATCCCATAGAGGTGGAGGTGGTGATGTGTTTAAGCTACTGAAAACAAAACAAAACAAAACAAAACAAAACAAAACAACAATTGGACACAAGAAGAAAAAGACACAGTACAGCTACTCTCACTTGTGCTACCTTTAGTTGCTGTGAAATTTGGAAATAATTGCAACACAAAATGCTGCCAATAACACAAAACAGCTACCTGCCAAGGAGCAGATCCACAGCCTTGTTCTCCATGTCAGCAGAATAGCTAGCACCAAGGTAGTCAGAGACCACGGGGGCATGAACAGGCTGGAGGCTTGAATCAGTGTGCAAAATGTTTTGGAGCATTGCTCCACAAAGAGGAGGAGACAATCTGGAAACACAGGAGTACGAGAGTTTGAGAAAGTACCTTCTGTGCAAGTGTATCCATTGAAAAAATGTAGTAATTATAGCACTGTGATTTTGTGCTTCATAACACTAACGTGGTGGGTCGTAAGATGTTGTCCTTTGAGGGTAACAAAAGGGTGTCTTTGAGAGCTGGGTAAAAATCAAGGTCGTTTTTTGAAGCCGATACCACCATAGCATTTCTAAGCTTGCTCCCACGCTCTAAAATAACTGCAAAGAGAAAATGTCATGAAGTTATTGCGATATGGTCAACTTTTTATCTCAGCAGTTTCACACATCTGATATACAGCGATGCAGCAGAACCAACCTGATAGGATATCATTAGAGGTTTGGCTGTCATGGATTTCTTGTCTTGGACTAATTGTTGTTGTTCGTCCCTGTTTAGCGCCATTCGCTATTGGTATTTGGTCCTCTGACAAGTCTTTCTCCTTATTAGTCTGGGCACTTTGGAAGAATAAATAGTCTTTTCCACTGAAAATATGGCAAATATGGAATCACTAGTTTCATATGTATAATTAATAGTGCGGGCTTAATGCTATGATAATAATTAACTAGCATTTTAATTCAAACATAACCACAACAACAGCTGCAAACCTTGGTGTGTTTCCGTTGCGGCTCCCGGTAGGCTGTTTGCCACCATTGACAAAGGGAGGTCTGGGTTGTGAGGGCATCGTCGGTGCAGTGACTCGAGGTACTTCGATACTGACATCTGTGGTAGGAACTGAACTACTGCTGTCATAAGCTTCAGCCAGGGGCTCCAAAGTAAGTGACACCTAGGTAGGCAAACACATGACGTGAAATTGTGCAACCTATAAACAGCGACTAGGAAGCAGAGTTATGTTTAGTCTCATAACTTCATAAAATCTATCTGAAGGCATAAAACAATAGATGTAGTTGTCCTCCAATAAAAAAGATAACAAAATCATGGAAAATATCAGGCTTTATAGTATATACTAGGGATCGACTAATTATCAGTTTAGATATTTGTCATTTTTCATATTATTGTTATTGGCCAGCCGATTTTTTTTAATCGCATATTGAAAATGTTTATCGTTTCCTTACATACAGAAAAAAAGGTTTTGAAACAATCACATGAGAAGGAGAGAAGGGAAAAGAGGAGAAAGGGGAAACTTGTAGAAAAACGGCAAGCAAGAATGTCTGTGAATGTTCTCATTCATCCAGGTCATGGTTATCCAAAAGAATTGAATCAAGAACAACTGGACTTGGTATATACCCGTGAAGACGTTTCGCCTCTCATCCAAGAGGCTTCATCAGTTCGTGCCTTTCTGACTAGACCAAGCTAGTCTGACTGGCTGGTGATGAAACTCAAGATATTTATCCTCTTTGGAGTCGTTATCAGAGCTATTGATGTCCATGGCACAGGTTAGGCGTGTTTAGCCACGCCTAACGATGGGCGTGGCTAAACATCGGAACACAAAAGAGCCACGCATATCAATAGCTCTGATAACGGCGGGCGTTGCTAAACATCGGAACACAAAAGAGCCACGCATATCAATAGCGCTGATAACGACTCCAAAGAGGATACATATCTGAGTTTCATCACCAGCCAGTCAGACTAGCTTGGTCTAGTCAGAAAGGCACGAACTGATGAAGCCTCTTGGATGAGAGGCGAAACGTCTTCACGGATATACACTCACCGGCCACTTTATTAGGCACACCTGTCCAACTGCTCGTTAACGCAAATTTCTAATCAGCCAATCACATGGCAGCAACTCAATGCATTTAGGCATGTAGACATGGTCAAGACAATCTGCTGCAGTTCAAACCGAGCATCGGAATGGGGAAGAAAGGTGATTTAAGTGACTTTGAACGTGGCATGGTTGTTGGTGCCAGACGGGCTGGTCTGAGTATTTCAGAAACTGCTGATCTACTGGGATTTTCACGCACAACCATCTCTAGGGTTTACAGAGAATGGTCCGAAAAAGAGAAAATATCCAGTGAGCGGCAGTTCTGTGGGCGAAAATGCCTTGTTGATGCCAGAGGTCAGAGGAGAATGGCCAGACTGGTTCGAGCTGATAGAAAGGCAACAGTAACTCAAATAACCACTCATTACAACCGAGGTATGCAGAAGAGCATCTCTGAACGCACAACACGTCGAACCTTGAGGCAGATGGGCTACAGCAGCAGAAGACCACACCGGGTGCCACTCCTGTCAGCTAAGAACAGGAAACTGAGGCTACAATTCGCACGGGCTCACCAAAATTGGACAATAGAAGATTGGAAAAACGTTGCCTAGTCTGATGAGTCTCGATTTCTGCTGCGACATTCGGATGGTAGGGTCAGAATTTGGCATCAACAACATGATAGCATGGATCCATCCTGCCTTGTATCAACGGTTCAGGCTGGTGGTGGTGGTGTAATGGTGTGGGGGATATTTTCTGGGCACACTTTGGGCCCCTTAGTACCAATTGAGCATCGTGTCAACGCCACAGCCTACCTGAGTATTGTTGCTGACCATGTCCATCCCTTTATAACCACAGTGTTCCCATCTTCTGATGGCTACTTCCAGCAGGATAACGCGCCATGTCATAAAGCTCGAATCATCTCAGACTGGTTTCTTGAACATGACAATGAGTTCACTGTACTCAAATGGCCTCCACAGTCACCAGATCTCAATCCAATAGAGCACCTTTGGGATGCGGTGGACCGGGAGATTCGCATCATGGATGTGCAGCCGACAAATCTGCAGCAACTGCGTGATGCTATCATGTCAATATGGACCAAACTCTCTGAGGAATGTTTCCAGTACCTTGTTGAATCTATGCCACGAAGGATTAAGGCAGTTCTGAAGGCAAAAGGGGGTCCAACCCGGTACTAGCAAGGTGTACCTAATAAAGTGGCCAGTGAGTGTATAAGCAACACTGCTAGTCTCTGTTAGGCTTGCTAGCATTATGGAGTCATTAATTCTTACCATTTTACTTTCATTTCACAGCACAGATAACCAAGTGTGTCAGAGCTGACTGGGCTTTGACTTATGACAGGGAAAACCAAACTATATGGTTTGTATGGTCATCTATAAGTGTTCCCTGCCAGAACATATTTCTTCTTTTCATAAGTGTCTACGAGCAAGTTCCTTTTTAATTTGACAGTCCATTATGGTATCTGAAATTTTCACGACACAAAGAAAAATAAACAGTACTATTAAGCGAAAGAGCGGGCTTGAACATAAAGGATAAAGAAAACAAAGACAGAGGCATGTACCTCAACCTAAGCAGCCAAGCACCATAAAAAGATAAGATGTCCTTAAGCAGAACTCCTCAACATCCCTCTATTACCAGAGTAATTCATGACCAGAACACCAACTTAGCAGCCAGTCTTGTGTGTGTGTGTGTGCATGTGTATGTGTGTGTGTGTGTGTGTGCGTGTGTGTGTGTGTGTATATAAAGTTAGTTTCCAAGAACCAGGAAGACAGACAAGCAGCCATATCATGGGCACAATGCAGACAGTCTGTGACTACTTCGCTAAGATGTGTAGATCGAAGAAAGTGCATGCAGTTGATGACTGTTCGTTGGTGTAATGCAAACGCAGCCACAGATGGCTGAATGGACAGTGGAATTGAAAATAGCACGCAAATGTGCAAAATTAAAACTGGACACTGGTGTGCAAGCCAACGTAATTCCTTACAGCCTGCTGCATGTATGTACATATACACATATACAGGAGACAAAATACCTGTGAAAGGAAAGTGTAACATGACAGTAAAATATAAGAACAAAATATGTGTAGCAGAATTCATTGTGGTAAAGACAGATGCTAAACCAATCCTGGGAATTCATGCAGGTGAGGAAATGAGACTAATCCAGAGATTGATGGCATTGAATAAAAGTGAACATTAGATTGTTGTCAGATAGTGCCTTGAATATCATGCACTTCATTTTTATCTTTTTCAAATATTTTCTATTAAACATGCGTTCATTTAAAGGCAGCCTTGTGTTGGGGTTTGTGTTGCTGTAAAATTTGGCAATTTTTTTACATTTACTGCAACTGAATACTGGCCTCAAATATCGGTTATCGGCCTCCGTAACATTAACTCCATTAATACATTCTCTCAACCGCAGAACATCCATCTGGTTCTGCTGATGTGCAGCATAATAACGTGCACTGCATAGGTGCACTTATGCGAAGGAATACAGACATTCTGTGGTTGAGAGAATGTACACTGCTCAAAAAATAAAGGGAACACATAAGCAATGCAATGTAGCTCCAAGTCAATCACACTTTTGAGATATCAACCTGTCCAGTTAGGAAGCAACACTGATTTGTGAATCAATTTCACCTGTTGGTAAATTGTCTAATTTCCACCAGGTGGAAACTAGACAATTTGCAAGACAACCCCTATAAAAGGAATGGATTTGCAGGTGGTGGCCACAGACCATTTGCCTGTCCTCATCTTTTCTGGCCGATCTTTGGTTAGTTTTTCATTTTGCTAGTGCCCTCACCACTAGAGGTGGCATGAGGTGGTATCTGCAACCTACAGAAGTTGCTCAGGTAGTGCAGCTCATCCAGGATGGCACATCAATGCGTGCTGTGGCAAGAAGATTTGATGTGTCTCCCAGCACAGTGTCCAGAGCATGGAGGAGGTACCAGGAGACAGGCCAGTACACCAGGAGATGTGGAGGGGGCCGCAGGAGGACAACAACCCCGCAGCAGGACCACTATCTGGTCCTTTGTGCAAGGAGGAACAGGAGGAGCACTGCCGGAGCCCTACAAAACAACCTTCAACAGGCCACTAATGTGCAGGTTTCTGCTCAAACAGTGAGAAACAGAATGCATGAGGATGGTATGAGGGCCCGACCTCCACAATTGGGGCCTGTGCTCACAGCCCAACACCGTGCAGCCCGATTGACCTTTGCCAGAGAACATCTTGGTTGGCAGATTCGCCATTGGCGCCCTGTGCTCTTCACAGATGAGAGCAGGTTCACACTGAACACATGTGACAGACGTGAGAGAGTGTGGAGACGCTGTGGAGAACGTTCTGCTGCCTGCAACATCCTCCAGCATGACCGGTTTGGCGGTGGGTCAGTGATGGTCTGGGGAGGCATATCCTTGGAGGGCCGCACAGACCTCTATGTGCTAGCCAGAGGTACCATGACTGCCATTAGGTACTGGGATGAGATCCTCAGACCCATTGTCAGACCATATGCTGGTGCAGTGGGCCCTGGGTTCCTGCTCATGCATGACAATGCTCGTCCTCATGTGGCCAGAGTGTGTCAGCAGTTCCTGTATGTCGAGGGCATTGATGCTATGGACTGGCCTGAACGTTCCCCAGACCTGAATCCAATCGAGCACCTCTGGGACATCATGTCTCGTACCATCAGCCAACGCGATGTCGCACCACAGACTGTCCAGGAGTTGACCGATGCCCTGATCCAGGTCTGGGAGGAGATCCCTCAGGAGACCATCCGTCGTCTCATCAGGAGCATGCCCAGACGTTGTAGGGAGTGCATACAGGCACGTGGAGGCCACACACACTACTGAGCCTCATTTTGAATCGTCTTGAAGAATTTCCACAGAAGTTGGATCAGCCTATGTTCTCATTTTCCACTTTGATTTTGAGTATGATTCTGAATCCAGACCTTAATGGGCTAATGATTTTGATTTCCACTGATCATTCTTAGGTTATTTTGCTCTAAACACATTCCTCTGTCTAATAAATAAAGATTTTCAGCTGAAATATTTCATTCATCGAGGTCTATATTGTGTTTTTAGGTGTTCCCTTTATTTTTTTGAGCAGTGTAGTTCCACGTGGGAAGGTTTTGTCCGTGTCCCATTCCTCAACTTCCGTGCTGGCTACTCCTGCTGAATCTCCAAACTGAGAGTGCACAGACTCCCATCTACTACAAGTAATACAACGATTGTTGATAAGTACCTCATACAACCCCACTTCAAAAAACCCGAAGTATCCCTTTAAAGATAAGAGAAAGGGAACATAATGACACTAATGTACATTGTTCCACTCAGTTCAGTCAAAGACTGCTGGGAGCACTTTAACCAATTTATGTGGAATTATTTTAATATTACAATTATTCAGTTTGATCCAAGTTTACTTCCTGCTGTCCATGCTGTTTAATTCATTCCATTTTCATATTTTGGAAGTTATTTATTTTTAATTAAAAACGAATTCCACTCAGATTGTTATCTAGTGCCTTGAACATCATGCACTTAATTTTTTCAAATATTTTCTGTTTTACACAAAATTCAATCAAACATATGTTCATTTAAAGCCATCCTTGTTTTGGGGTTTGTGTTGCCGTAAATTTTGGCACAACATTTTTTACATGTACTGCAACTGAATATCGGTCCCAAATATCGGTTTTCAGCCGGCATAACCTACCAATAATCAATATCGGCCACGAAAAAAAGCATATTGTCCGACCCTTAGTATATACCTCTATAAGAAAAACAAGATGATATATGGAGTATGTTTTCTTTCAATGCATATACTATCCACTGTAATTATAGCGCTTTTTATATTTTTCAACAGTATATTATGTTATATATGATATATACATATGTTATTATACTCATGTTGATAAATGCCACTTAAGTTTTCAACTCGAGGTCATGTTACAGCATAAACCTCATGGTTTGTCTGATGATCACATCAGTATTCTGTCTGTAGTTGGAATCTAACTAAATGTTTTGCTCATGACAATGTAATCATAGTTATGCCGCGTATATAGTGTTTAATGTCTGCGATAAATCACTGATAATTAAAAATAGCTGCACACCAGGTGGGAAATTAACATTAGTTCTTTACCATATGATAGCTTTAGCTGTTGCTGGTAAACTTAAGTTCCTTAACCAGCCATCATATGGAGAACTTGTGCTATTATAAAAATGCAGTTGTATTTGGTTGTTTACCTACCTGTAACTCCCCCAGTTTTTCAGATGTCGGAGAGACAAGCGTATAATACCCACTAATGGAATGTGACAGGGAGAGACAAGAGATCCCTGGAATCTGAGCACGAGCAATTGGCAAATGGTCCAGCTTTGTTAAAACTTCCAGCACCAAGGAGCCCATATCTGTCAATGAATAACACATTTGTTGAATACAGTTTTGCACGATCGTACTAATCTTGAGTATGCAACTAATCCATCGCCAACTCCATGTGCTGTGGAGGACGCACATGGCTGCCTATGCCGTTAACCAACCACTGTAGGGGTCATGTTACCTGTCAAGTATGAAGTGAACTGCTTTGGACCACAGCGAATGGGGTAGCGAGTTGTGGTGTTGACAGTCTTTTGTAATGCCTGCGATCCATCCCGTGGGCAAAAGTGTGTACCATTGGATGATTCGCCCCACCAACGCAACCGGACAAAGGTTGTAGGTGGAGACTTGTGAACTGTCCATAGCACTCCGCCTATTGTCACCCGTAAGAAACATCTCAGCTGGCCCTCGACAAGAGGAGGCAGGCTAGTTGAGGGGGACACATCACTGGGGACTGCGAAGACAGAATCATTATTGCGTATCACAGCAAGATAAAGACATAAATAATTCAAACAGCGTATGTCTCACAAAATGGTGAATGATTCTGCGGTATAGTACGCAACGTGGTGTTCTCTTCTTAATTATCATCCCTTTTGAAGTAACGCTTAAAATGCACAAACTTGGGTTTTTTTGTAGCTTGATATTAGTTTCTGGGTGCATTTTGTAAGATATACCCTTTGGAGATTCGGTTTTGTTAGGACATGAGGTTTCAACCTAGTGTTGTTATGGATATAAAATTGCACGTTTTGAATGTGGTAAAGCTTCACGTAGCATTTCAAACTGAATTCGTGGCAGGGGAGAATTCATGATGAAGACAGCACAAGAGAAGGGAGGGTCTTTAAGCAACCGATTATTCACAGGCGTGAAAGTTGTCCACATTAATAACAAAAAAATCAGCAGCGTTAGCAGGTGCCAACGCATCTATCGTTGGTGTCGTTTTGAAAGAGAGCAACTCAAGAGAAATCGGCTACAGCACGTATGTAACGCAAGTGGCTTACTTATCTTACATTTATCTTAAAAGCGTATAACAAAAACACGCAACAAGAAAGAAACGATAACATGGGCTTCATATCCAGTGTATCGCGATAAATTAGCACGGACTTGACAGCCGACCCTAACAAAACAACTATGCTAGCTAGTTAGCCAAGCTAGCTCGAAACATTCAGCAGCTCATCAACCGACAACACTTTTCGTCACCTTTCCTTCTGCTGCTCCCAGATTTAAAAGACCTCGGTTTTTTGCTCTTCATTCCTCAGCTAAACAATATAAGCAACAAATGCAAGTCTGAGCAAAGGCAGTAGCTGCCCAGTTTGCACACATCGTTTAGCGGCATTACAATCTAAAAGTAGATGCAGCCAGACAGTTGGAGCTTAACGCCAAACTTGTTTCCGAGCAACAAACGTCTATCAACTTCCGTCCCGCCGCCGCCGCCGCTGCTATCAACATGGCCTTGTGGGAAATTGAGTTTTGAGTTGTCTGAGCGTTTGCCGATTCAATTTTCACAGATTAGATTACGCGTGCAAACATCTATTCACATATGAATGTTTACAGTGAATATGTTTAGCTCTGCGTAGTATATCTGCATGCCTTACAGTCACATCTGACATTGCATTTGCTCTGAATTACATTTCAGAACAGGAATCGCCACGCAAAGGCCCGCTGACACAGAAAGCGCAGACGTTCAAAGGTAGCATGGTGCACAGCGAACCACTCACGTTTTTGGACGTGATGTACATTTCAATGTAAAGATAATGCCAATGACGTTAGCAGCCTTTAATTTAGTGCTTATGGTATGGTTTACAGTCTTTTAAGATTAAAAAGTAAAATAACTTCCATTTAGTCAGGTTTAAATCATTCACATGCAATAACGTTAATGTATGCTTCTCCCTGGGGACATCTGCTCAAACACTGCAAGGGAAACGCAATGATAGTGGCTCAATAATCCGGTCACTTCATTCATTTCTTATTCTTTTATCCCAATATTACTTCATAGAAATTCAGATGTTATGTTGGAGTCAGAGGTTATATCTGACCTCTTACAGTTGACTGAAAGAAGAAGATGCCTTTCAAAGTAAGGAGTCTCAGTCTTGTATCTAGATTTCTTTCTTTATTGATTAAGACCCCGAAAATGCCCCAATATTTGGACACGTTAAGGTAAAAACTGTCACACTAAACTTGCACTGCTACATGATATCCGTTCAGTAACCATACACCTGGAATAATAGGGGACCGCATTCAAATGAAAGAGGTGATATCTGTGTTAATAGTTATGGGGCTGACTTTACACAACATAAACTATAGTGTGTGTTGGCAGACTGAAATATATGACAAACCGCTTACACAAAGTAATTCAATTCCATCCACCACAGAAATAATGAACCACATTATTTTCACTACATTGCAAAATTGTAAGGCAAATTTTTTTGATGGATTGAAAATACGCAAACTCCAAGGTCATAGGTGCCGGTTTGTCTTCTTTTTCATCACCAGCAGATGGCAGCACTTGCCTTCACATTCATGTTGCCAAATCAGCGCACAAAAAAACTGTCAGCCTGTGCAGAACTCCTATAGTGTCGTAGGTGCCGGTTTGTCTTCTTTTTCATCACCAGCAGATGGCAGCACTTGCCTTCACATTCATGTTGCCAAATCAGCGCACAAAAAAACTGTCAGCCTGTGCAGAACTCCTATAATGTTATGATCCCAACGAGCACTCTGTTGTGACCATGCTATGCATATCACAGTCCACTAACTATCACATATGCCATGCATATCACAGACAATATTGCGTAGTAGCTTGTGAGGCATGGTTGGAAATCTTCTAGGACTGCTACACTCAAACAGAAGGGAGGGGAAAGCCTTCTACTTTCTTTTCACTGTTCATGTTCACATGTCTTTTAGTCTCTCTGTGCCTTATTCTGCCAGTCAGCAAGTTATGACTGACCCATCTAACTGCCTATAGTGTCTGTACAATAAGAAGGGTGCAAAATCCCAAATAAATTTAACCTAAATTGGTATATCCAAAAAGCATAATGCCATAATATTTAAATAATGTCAAAACCTGCAGAATTGCGTTTCATCAAAACCCCTGTTAATATATATAGATATACGCGTCCGCGGTGGCGTAGCGGTCTAAGCATCGGCTTGGTGTCGATGCAGTTGCCCACTGGGGACTGGGGTTCGCGCCCCGGTCTCGTCAGATCCGACTATGGCCGGACTCGATGAAGCAGCAATCATTGGCAACGCTGTCTTCGGGAGGGGGGCGGAGTCGGCTTGTGTTCGTCATGTGAATGCGTCTCTGTGTGTGTCGGAAAAACAGTGGTTCGGCTTGGATTCGCCTTGTCACGAAGTGGGGAGGCGCTTTCCTTCGAGACTGCCGGCCGGAGAGATGCAGTTGGCGAACGCATGCAATACGAGGTGTTTGAATTAAAATAGGGATCAATTGGCCACTAAATTGGGAGAAAAAAGGGAAAAATCATAAATAACTTTAAAAAATATATATATATATATATATATATATATATATATATATAGATATACAATCGTGGTTTGAATGATCCAACGGGAAAGTGTTGTATTTTGAACTGTGCCTTTTCAGAAATTGTGGAAGAAAAATCTTTCATGCGTAGCAACAAGCAACAGTCGTGTT
The DNA here is from genome assembly GCF_029633865.1 of Lampris incognitus. Taxonomy (NCBI): domain Eukaryota; kingdom Metazoa; phylum Chordata; class Actinopteri; order Lampriformes; family Lampridae; genus Lampris; species Lampris incognitus. The sequence goes on along the minus strand of NC_079217.1, from coordinate 16,033,132 downwards.
TTTCAGTGATAATCATATGATCCTTGTAATGCAAAGTGTCAAGGCTTACAGGATTTCCTCCATTGTCGTCAAGTCCAAGGAATTTTGGGGCAACTTCTGCTTCTTCATTTGAAATTGGTCCTGGGAAAAAGATGACTTTAAAGAACCAACAAATACAGAACCTGATGGGTTTAAATTCTGTGCATTTTATTTGCACACAATTATATATGACATACATGCAATGCATACTTAATTCAGATGAAGATGGCTCCAACAGAAGAGCATGCAGCACTCCTCCAGTGTAGGGCCAATTAGTTTATTTTTGCATGACAAAAAAGTGAGATGATAAGATGGAGCTATAGATACAGCAACAGATGGAAATATACAGAGGTGTGTGTGTGTGTGTGTGTGTGTGTGTGTGTGTGTGTGTGTGTGTGTGTGTGTGTGCATGCGCGTGTGTGTGTGTGTGCAATATCTGTTCATACATGAATGTGTTTGTGTGTCTAGCATTCTTGTTTGCTCTTGCTCTGAGCTTGTGTGTGGTTAGTGCTCTTGTTTGCTCTGAGCTTGTGTGTGTGTGTGTGTGTGTGTGTATGTGTGTAAACTGTGGTGTGCTGCAGGGAAAGCTTATATCCCTGTGGGTAAACAGAGATATTATCCCTTTTAACACCCCTCCCTCTCCCTCTCCCTCTCTCTCTCTCTCTCTCTCTCTCTCTCTCTCTCTCTCTCTCTCTCTCTCTCTCTCTCTCTCTCTCTCTCTCTCTCTCTCTCTCTTTCCCTCAACACTTCTTGTCACTCAAGTAGCAGGTTACTCTTAGAATCACACAGAGGCCCCTTGGAGCCTCCAGCCCCAACAGAGCATTTCAGTTTCAGTTTATCTTTCGACTTTCTCCCTCCTCAGTGACAAAGTGAGAAAGAGAGCACCCTGTTTTCAGATGGATTCTGACCTACTTACTAGAGATAGATATCTGACTGGTATGCAGACAGGCACTCAGAATTTGTTGTGTGAATTCCGACATGAGAACAGGAGCAGATGGATTCCCAATCCCATGGATTGTAGAGTGATTAACAATGCCCAGCCACTAAAGCTAAATAAGAAGTATTGGCTCAACTTCACCATTATGCACAAAGCAGTGAGTAATGTTTAACCAAACCTTTGGGCAGACTCTTGTGGGTTTCGATGACCACATAATTTCCTATGGTCAACTGGAAGTAAAAAGCAATACTTACTCACAATGACTATTTCCTTTGAATCACTGTGCTAGTCTCAAAAATCTTTTTGGACAGTCAGCTGTGTGTCAACCAAATGAGAATGAAGACAAGATTTGCTTGCAGATTTTGCGCAGTAACATTTCGATGGGCTACATGTAAAATTTCTTTTTTCAAAGCAAACTGAAGGCATGGGCAAACAGCCTCGGACAGTCAACTGAAACCAGCCCAGTATGTGAGTGCAGAGGCCTCTCTCCATCTGCGGGCAACTGGGCAGCCGGAGCTAGAGAGTGCCTGGCCTCTGGGGCTGATTGCCAACTGCCTCCCTACTCTTCCACTCCAACTTACAGAAATGAAGTTAGCCTCATGCTATTCCTGCCCCCTCAAGCAGTGTCCGCTCTGTGCTCCATGGTCCCTGGGGCCTGGAGCTCCAATCACAGATGCACGCTGCCCCTCAGCAGCTCTCACCTCCCCCACCTCTTCACTTTTTGGCTCCCTCCTTCTCCCTGCCTGCATATGCCTCTCCATTGTGGAGGCTGGCTCTTGTACTCCAAGCGGGCCAAACCATCGCTCTGCCCAGCTCACTCCTCAGGATTAAGGCTGCAGCGTCGTTGGAACTCTTGGCCATACTCGTGGATCCATTTGTTGGCCACTGGAACATAAATTAAGTAGAGTCGATAAGTCATTAAGTCAAGAAACATTTCCCTTGCTTTAACAAACTGAAGATAAAAACTGCATGAACTAAACTGCTCTTGTTGTTGCTATCTGTAAATTTCTGAGTTATGCAATCCAAAACCTATAATTATTAATCCTAAGCATCCTTTGTGTCCCTTTTATGCAATCAGTGAATATGGTTGCATTTAAAAGGCACAAGCGGTGCATGAATTAGTGTGTTTCATATCCACTGCCAAACTATGATGGCTCCTATGCTTTTATTTCCATATGCTTCCTTGTTGGTTCACCTGGGTCCCTGAGAGAGGAAACAACGGGGTTAAATGATGTGGAATGGAAGCCAACCAGCAACATATGTTTATTATCCACAAGTTGGGCTCAGTGACTGACCTGCACTCTGTGACATTTCTAAATGTATCTCTGTAATGCAGAACAGATGTGTCCTAGCTCTCATACACCAACGTCTGAATGACAAGAATGATGATCACCAAACACCAAGCTGCTGTTGTCACAAACATCATGGCTGAGCAAAAGGTCCGGTTTGTGAGATTAATTCAGATTGGCGTTCAATTGTTCTACAAAACCGTGCTGATGTCATGTAGTTGCATATCGAAAATAAAGGATCAGCCACTGGTTATAACGTTACCATATCTCTAGATAATGTTTCCTATAATGTACTGAGACAAACTCTTACCCCATTTGTCCCCAGCAAGCACAGGACATCCAGCATGCAGGGTGTCTCCATCCCCTTCACCATTCTTATGAAGATTCCACCAGAAGAGGGCAGCATTCTGAAATATGATAAACATGTCCCCTATCTGTTACAGGTATTGTATGGTCTGCAGTCGTCCAAATACACCACATAGACATAAATGGGAAAATGTTGGCTGATGAGAGTTATTCAAATCACAGTTTTTTATTTTATTATATCAGCCCTATTGTCTGACGATCCAGACAGGGAGAGAAACCTCAACAGAATATCTGACAAAAAAGTTAAACCTCAGACAGGGTCTTGTTAACTCTGTCCTGCAGCTCCTGTAACAATCCAGGAACATACTTCGTCCGCACTTTGCACATCTGCTCTAATTCATAATAAATCTCATTGCTGACACTCTCATCATCTGACCTTCCGGTGTTTTCAGAGCTGCACTGAGCTGGTAAGTGAACACAGTCTATTCTAAGGCAAAATTGATGTGCAAACAAAAGAGAGTAGTATGAGCACCTGAGATTAAGGATGCAATTACCTTCACAACAGGAACACTGAAGTTGGCGTAGATGAAGGCTGTTGAGCCGCCCGCCTCAACAGAGCTGAGCTGTAGGAAAATGACATACTTTGGTGTCTAGCAGAGCTGTTCTGTCTACGCAAAGCCATTCTGTCAGCAGTAGTGTTTTCAAAGGCCAAAAAACTTGACACTGTTTTTTCCAAGTTTCACTTTGACTCAAAGCATCACGTTGAAAATCTCAGTAAAGGAAACCCTGCATGGGATATTGTATTGTGTTAGTTGCAGTAATAACTGACTTACATATATCATAAAGGTTGCGACTCGATTCCCAGTTTTAAGCTTGAACAAGGGGCTTGATGTTGACTGTTTGCATAGAAATTAAAACGTCATTAGGAGGCATACTTGCACAACTTTTTAGCCATCAAGATTTAGATTCTTTGATAAGGTATTGAGATCAACTCACCGTAGCATGATCAAAATGAGGCTCATAATGACCACCTATCCCATAGTTTACAACTTGGAGGTGCTCGCCATATGGCGGATGTACATTCAGACCCGTGACCATGGAGATTCGCTGGTCCAGCTGCCCTATAATGCGGTGTGCAGAGGCTTTCAGCCATGCACTGGAAGATTTTGTTCATATTCATTCAGGTGTTAATTAGCCCAAAGTTTCCTCTGCACATTTAAAGAAACTAAATATAGCACTCACAGTTTCATTCGATAAATCTTACTTTGTTAAATATTCACAATTTATTTCTGCTAAAAGTTAGAATAATTTGCGCCCTACAGAATTAGCTCATGTTTCACAATGCACAAAATGACACGTAGCTACCCATTATTCAATGGTTCCACAACTGTCACTACCACATGTGTTTAGAGTTTAGTGTTTAGACTGCAGCAACAGAAGACCAGCCAAAAAGTATGAAATCTAAACAGCATATTCACAGAAAGGATGTTCACATTGTACCTCTTGCTGATTCGATAGTCTGCTGTTTCCTGTTTCTCTCCAGATGCCACGACAGATCTTCTTAACTTGTAAGTAAAAAAACAAAAACAAAAAACAAAAAACACATTTAATGTTAGAGGCGTCAAACCTGTACCTTCAGCTGAGAGCTTTGACAAAAATAAATAAATAAATTAGTAATGGCAAGTACGTGTCCAAAACCAAAAATGCGATGTTACCCCAAGACCACCTGATGGGCTGAAGAGGCTTTTATCAGCTTATAGATTTCACCAGAGGACCATACTAAAGTCTTCCCACAACTCCAAACAGGGGGGGATTAAAGCAAATCCATATGTTTTAGACTTGGTACAGCCCTCTTCCAATCAGTCATGGCTCCATGGCAGGAATGTTTAAAACACAGAATCAAATGTTGTTGGATTTATGTTCATTTTAATTTCATGCCAAAGTGTTCACAAATCTGCAGACACACTGAGGCATAGCAAATTTGTATATGTGCTTGCAAAACAAACAGCACATTGGTGATGCTGCAAAACTCAGCTTCTTTATGCAGATCAAACTACCCGAAAACATTACCACATCTTTTGGCTTTGTTGGGTGTTATTTAAACCCGTAGCTAGACGATGGAAAGACAATATTGTCAACTTTAGTTATTGTAATGACCTCAAATACAGATTATGAAGTCAGGAGACCGCCCTGGACATGGACCGAGATGAAATGAACACCATGCTCATGGTGCAGAAATCTGGCAACCATTCCAAAGGACTAATACTCTGGGCCTGTTTTCAATCAGCCCACAAGCTGACATAATGATGAGGTAAGTGAAGGCTTTTCCTATCCTACCAAGGGGTGGAAAATCAATGATCTGTGCCAAAACCTCACATAAGCTATACGGGACATAATTTGAGTTACCACCTATAAAAAAAAGAAAAAAAGAAGTAGAATTATTTTCTTTGAGGAAAATGTGCTGCGCTCTTTCAATTCTGTCATCCATTTGGGGGGGGGGGGTAGGCAATACTTTCGAGTGCTTATTGAAGTGACATTTTAGCAGAATGACATTTTATTAATGGCAGGCACTTGGACAAATTTCCTTCGTAATGCATCCCATTATGGAAGATACATATATTTTCAGAGATGTCTCATCCAAGTAATGTTTTTTTTATTTCCCTTATCTCTGATTGTCATCACAAATGAAAGGTATTTCAGACATTGTGATGATACATCTTGCTGGTCTGCTCAAATATTTCTTCATCTTGACAACCGGGCTAATGAACAGAGATTGGGCTATTAGGACAGAGGAGGCCTTAAATTTGACTTCCACTGTGGTAGAAAATAATTTCAACACCTAAGTGTCTTTATGCATGCTCAATAATCCAGGTAAGGAAATCACAGGAAGTTGAATCAGTTCATCTGGACACACGTTTATTGGGAGAAACGTTTCATGGGCACCTGGGTAGCGTAGTGGTCTATTCTGTTGCCTACCAACTTGGGGATCGCCGGTTCAAATCCCCATGTTACCTATGGCTTGGTTGGGCGTCCCTACAGACACAATTGGCTGTGTCTGGATGTGGGTATGTGCCCTGGTCGCTGCACTAGTGCTTCCTCTGGTCAGTCGAGGCACCTGTTCGGGGGAACCGGGGGGAAGAGTGTGATCCTCCCGCGCATCCCCCTGGTGAAACTCTTCACTGTCAGGTGAAAAGAAGCGGCTGGCGACTCCACATGTATCGGAGGAGGCATGTGGTAGTCTGCAGTCCTCCCCGGATTGGCAGAGGGGGTGGAGCAGTGACCCGGACAGCTTGGAAGAGCAAGGTAATTGGCCGGATACAATTGGGGAGAAAAGGGGGGGGGATCCCAATAAATAAATAAATAAACTGTAATTACAGTTGGGCCAACACTAACAGAGTGATGAAATTAGCCACTCCGCCTTGCAGACCGAATGGGGAGCCATAAAACTCAGAAGAATAACTTGATGGCACACACACCAAGCCATCCTAATGGCAGAGACAAATGTGATCAAATACACATCATCTATTAGTTTATGTCAGTTTGACAATAGTGCCGCTTGAAGTATGTGGGATTAAGGATCAGAAGGCACACTGCAGACACTTACACCTGGCTGGGAGAATACTTTGACCGTCTCTGCCTCGTTGTCTGTGACGAAGTGGTGATAAAGGACCACGTATGGCTGCAGGCTCAGCACTTCACGTCTTATTGGCTGAAGGAGCAGCCCTGGACCGCCGTTGGTGAAATAGTCACAGAACAATCTGGGGTTTTCGTAATTCTTTGGCTGTTAGGAGACACACAAATCTAAAGTCCATCATCATAGCAAGAAAACAGCCCCCCCCCCAAATAAGACTAAAAGGAAATTAAAATCCTTTAAATGTCGACACCGTTATTGTTATGGTCAATGAGGATTCAGTGATTTTTTTTTCAACCTAAATAACTGGAGAACCAAGACTCTGCTCTGTGACGTCTGTAAAGTACATTGTGTAGAAACTACAGACATTAAAAAAAAAACGATTTTGGTGGAGTGCGAGTTGGTGTGTAATGGAGAGGCCAAAAGTTTACCCTTAACATTTTTACAGCCGTCTTCCAAATAATTCTCCCACATCAGAAGGGGTGGGATCCAGTTCTTCTCATATCTAGCCAGGTTGTGGCTTGTGAGTTATGAGCACTCATTATTATAAACTCAACCGTACAACACGTAAAGCTGGGGATTTAGTGGTATTCCCATCGAATGTTGCCGTAAAGTCTTAATTGTGCTTTTGAATAAGTACAAGTCTTTCGCACATTTGTTTAGTGTTGAACAGTCTGGTGAAATCTGCTCGCCATCTCTACTTGGCCCAGTTACGCCTTGGTATTCTTACAGAATGTTATATTGGTTCAAGATGATTGATGGTGAGGAATACCTGGGTGCCTTGGGTCTGACAGAGTCTCTCGTAAGCATTCCTGGTTCTCAGATAAGTGGAGTTGGGCCTTTTCAAACCACCATCATGGATAAGTAAGGGTGGACTGTTGACGAGCAACTTCTCATATTTCTCAATGTTCTGCAGAACTCTCCCATTCATTGGATCTTGGGGAGAAATGAAAAATGTAAATATAGTACTCAGTATGAAAACAGCAAATTGCTTTATTCACATGGGACAGACAAGTTTGTGTTCATGGACCAAGATGCAATGAAATGAGCAATACAAATGCTCTCAAAGGCGGAAATATGATATTCGCACTATCGACAAATTCATTTGGTGTCATACATTTGACTCGATCTGTGGGACAACTGTAACTTGCTCGCTGGGGAGACTTACCACGGTGGAGCAACTCCTGAGACAAACTCAATGCGTATGAAACATTTCCTGTCTGCAACAAGAATGAAAGGAATTCAAAGCATTGCAATGCATCAGCCATCTTATATTATCACACACTCGTTTCACAAATGGCACTTCACATGCACAGTGAATGGCACAAGCAGTCGACCCATTTGACCTTAAAGTGAGAGAAAGCCAGGTGATCCAGAGCGTCCTCCAGAGTCCCTTCATGCTCTGGGCTCCACCCGCTGCCTGTTCCTCTGAAGAGGCGCACAGACTCTGCAAACCACTGCACTGAATGGTAGTAATCTCCCTGCTCATAGGCTACCTGTGGAGAGAAACGCCTGGTTTAGTACTCTCAAAATGACTCATCCCACTTCCGAAAAGAGGAGGGAATTTGTTTATGTGGAACAAACAACAACCCATACAGACAGCATGGAAGTGGGTATTACTTGACTTGGTTACTGTCACTGTTTGTAAGGCCTTTATATGAACAATCATGGTTGACTGTATGGCGAGTGGCTATATCAAAACCTATCTTAAATATGACAAGAACGTGGTCAGTCAGTGCTCAGGGATTGCCTAAAGGTTCTGTCCCGACTGACCTTAGAACAAGTCCTGCAAGAAGTCCTCTACTCAGTCTATCTGAGCTCTCCGCCCTCATACCATCTGAATTGATTGATAATAAACATAATACTGTTAGTGGACTGCCCGCTCTCCCATGAAGAAAAAGGTCAGTGACTGGGTTTGTTAAGTGTGCACCACCGATTACAGCTGTTGATTTTTTTTTTGTGAGCCCATAATAACACCATAAGTTTCAACAGTAAATTCTAGTGTCCCATAACCAATCATCAACACCTTCTCCAAACACAAATCAGTCCTCAGCCAATGCGAACCAAACTATACTTACATCTCAGCATGCACCTCATTAAACCCAACAATTTCTTGCCTTGCCTATGGTCTCATCCAGAGGAACCATTGGTTCTAAAAACTTAAAATAAACAAACAAACAAAAATTTGCAAGGTAAATCTGTCTGCTGCGGTCCACAAAAAATTATGTTTGATGGGGCACAGGTTTCTTTGACCAAGCTGTGCAGGTTCTGAAGAGTTGTTTAACAGCCATATAAATACAGTTGCAGCTAGCTGTTACTGCATGCGACACCTGGCAACACCCTAAAACTACATGTGTTTACAGATGGTCTGAGATAGTGTCAGCTCCCTGTGCAAGTGAAGACAAACACCACTATGTACTCCAAATTCCTCTCTACTGTTGCTGAGTGAGCTAATGTCTTTTCCTTAGCGGAGGATGCCTTTCCCACACAGCGCCCGCCTTTTGCACACCACCGCTGTACATAAACAATGGAATTTACGGTGGGGATATTCACTGCTGAGGCTGTCTCCTTTTCCATATTTTCCTTATGGAACAGTATAGTCGTTCCAGCCTGAAATGCATTCCCAGGCACACAGTGGGGAGATTTCTCTTGCCGTCTGGCTCGACTCCGACCACAACATGACTGACAGGCTTGGAACAAAAATGATCTCACAGTCCTCTGGTACAGAATGCGAGATGGAATTAACACTGCTGAAAAATAGGTTACAAAAGGTGGGAGGAAGGAAGGAGTCAGGATAGTTTGTTATGAGTAGTGAGTACCTTCCCAACCAGAAAGCAGTCATCCCCAGAGAGCGGGATAGATACTGTGGGCATGTAGATGTCAATAGGGTTTCCATTAGTGACTCTCTGGAAGCGACCCATCACGAGGCTCTTGACTTGAAGAGCGTACACGTCTTGGAGTCTCATCAGCCCCTTAGCAGCCCCCTTAAGGTCCTCCAGTTTGGGGAGACTGGACTCCACCTCCTCGTAACTGGACCTGAGGGCTGAACAGCAGAAGACCACAGGGTGACTGGGGGGGTTGGGTGGTGACCCGAGGGGGCATGAAGGAAGGGGGATGACAGATCTGTGTAAAAACATCTGACTCAGGGGATGTCGGTTATCAACACCACATGCACCTTTAAAGTTACAATCCTGAAGATTTCTATGCAAACAAATATCTTTTTTGAAACTTTCTTTTGCTGGCGGGCTTAAGACTATTGCAAATCTATGAAAACTCAAAAGTTGGTTCATTTTGATGGATACTATAGGGTAGGACTTTCCCAGAAAAAAAAAGGGTGCACAAAGCCACTACCTGCAGAAGAAGGCTGGTAGTGATGGCGAGTATGAAGATAAAGCAAAGGTGATGTGGCCAACAAGCAGATATGACAGAGCTAGCCTGTAAAACAGTGGTCGGGAACCTATGGCTCGCGAGCCATATATGGCTCTTCCGGTGACGGCATATGGCTCCCAGACAATTTTGAGTTGAAAAAAAAAATTTTTTTTTTAAATCAGTTTGGAACTGATTTTAAAATACTTGTGATATTTCCTAATAATACTGTGTCATTTTAAAGTAAACACAAATTAGTTTTGAAGATGAATTTCACGGGTCACCCGTGGGTCGGGTCGGGAACCAATGGCTCGCGAGCATGTCCGGGTCATTGTAAAGGTGAAGAAATCAATTTTATCAGATAGCCAACTAGTTTATCCGCTTCAACCCTTGTAACGGAAAAGATGGCGAAAAGAAAAAAAGACGATGATTACCGTGCATTCCAGGCTGCGTGCACAGAGGAATTTGCATTTGTGGCGAGAGCAGGATCTGCGGTATGTCTAATATGCAATGATAAAATTGCATCGATGAAACGGTCAAATATAAAGCGGCACTTCGATACGCACCATGCTTCATTTGCATCGAAATCTCCAGCGGGGGACAGCAGGAAAAGGGCATGCGAGGAGCTACAGCGGAGAGTGCAGACGAGTCAGCAGCAACTACGTGTGTGGACCAAGCAAGGGGACGGGAATTCCGCTAGCTTTGCGGGGGCTTTGGCAATAGTAAGGAATGGAAAGTCATTCACAGATGGCGAGTATGCCAAAACATTCATGCTTGATGTGGCCAATGAACTGCTTGATGACTTCCCAAATAAAGACAAGATAATCAAACGAATAAAAGACATGCCCCTGTCAGCAAGAACTGTGCACGATCGTAGCATCATGATGGCAAATCAAGTCGAGGAAACACAAATTAAGGACATAAACGCCGGGACATACTTTTCTCTCGCGTTAGATGAGTCAACAGACGTTAGCCATCTATCTCAGTGCAGTATAATTGCCAGGTATGCTGCAGGTGACACACTGCATGAGGAAAGCTTGGCTGTTTTGCCAATGAAAGGGACAACAAGAGGAGAGGATTTATTCACGTCTTTCATGAAGTTTGCTAAAGAAAAAAAACTACCGATGGATAAACTTATTTCTGTCTGTACTGATGGCGCACCCTGTATGTTGGGGAAGAACAAAGGATTTGTAGCGCTTCTCCGTGAACATGAAAAGAGAGCCATCCTAAGTTTTCATTGCATCCTGCACCAGGAGGCGCTTTGCGCTCAGACGTGTGGCCAGGAGCTTGGCGAGGTGATGTCTCTGGTCATTCGAGTGGTCAACTTTATTGTTGCCCGAGCTTTAAATGATCGCCAGTTTAAAGCACTGTTAGAAGAAGTTGGGAATCATTATCCCGGTCTGCTTTTACACAGCAACGTGCGTTGGTTGTCAAGGGAGAAGGTGCTCAGCCGTTTTGCGGCTTGCCTGAGTGAAATCCGGACTTTTCTTGAAATGAAAGGCATCAAGCATCCTGAGCTAGACAACACTGACTGGCTCCTGCAGTTTCACTATCTCGTGGACATAACTGGCCATCTGAACCAGCTCAATGTGAAAATGCAAGGTATTGGAAATACAATCTCATCCCTTCAACAAGCAGTGTTTGCATTTGAAAGCAAGCTGGAAGTCTTTCTCAGGGACATTGAAACAGGTCGTCTTCTGCACTTTGAAAGACTGCAACAATTTAGAGATGCATGCTTAGCAAGTGACTCCACTCAACATCTGGATCTCCAGCAGCTAGCTGGCTTTACGTCCAATCTCCTGCAGTCATTCAAAGCACGTTTTGGAGAATTTCGTGCGCGCACTGGTCTTTTCAAGTTCATCACTCATCCACATGAGTGTGCAGTAGACAAAATCGACCTGACATGCATCCTCGGGGTCTCTATCGGAGACTTTGAGCTGGAAGTTGCTGACCTGAAGGCATCAGACATGTGGATGAGTAAGTTCAAGTCACTTAATGGAGTTGGAAAGTCTTGCGCAACAGCGAGCAGAGCTGGCGAGGGAACACAAGTGGACAGAAATGAAAAATCTTCAACCTGAAGACCAGCTGATTCTTAAAACTTGGAACGAGCTTCCTGTGACATACCACACAATGCAGCGTGTGAGTATTGCCGTATTGACCATGTTTGGCTCTACATATGCATGTGAGCAGTCATTCTCGCATATGAGGAACATTGAGACCAACCTACGCTCACGTTTAACTGATGGAAGCCTCAACGCCTGCATGAAGCTCAACCTCACCACGTATGAACCAGACTACAAGGCCATCAGCAAAACCATGCAGCACCAGAAGTCGCATTACAAGTAACACATATTTAATTTATTATACGTTAAAAATACTATATGGCTCTCAATGACATATATTTAGAAATATTTGGCTTTTATGGCTCTCCCAGTCAAAAAGGTTCCTGACCCCTGCTGTAAAAGGTCCTTTACCAACAGATACTACAATATCAAAAGCTAACATCAAGATTCATTCATGATGTTTGTTTTTTTTGTTTGTCACTGTGTATGTGTGGGGTAATATAAGAGCTCTGGCCGCCCTACAGTAGCTCATTTTGAAAGGATCCCTGGGATTCAGATGGCTCAAACACCACTGCAACTATTATGCATCACCATGGGTCTCAGCAAAACAAAGATGACCTCCTGGATTGTTAGGTTTACGAAAGAAATGAACCCACCTTGTATGCTCTCCATGGCTTCATCGCTGTACACCACATTCAGCCACTCAGACTGCAAGCGCTTGATCAGGGTGAAAGCCACCAATGGGTTGGCTAATGCAGTTGCCGGTCCATTGTAAACTTCATTGTGCAAGTCAGATACCTTGGCATAGAACCTATATGGAAAAGGATTTGTCTGTATCTAAATTTTGAATGAATTATGGCCAAGTGTCATCACAACTTTCATCATTGTCATCATCATTATCATCATCATCATCATCTTGGAGCAGAGACATGTAAATGATGATGATGATCATATATATATATATATATATATATATATATATATATGAGTTAATGATATGTTCTTTCCCGTGTAACTTTATTGACAGCTGATGATTGCTTACGGCGTGAAACAGGCTTGTACTGTCTCATAAAGAATTTACTTGAATCACTGGATTATTCTGCTCCTTATTTGTTGAGCACTTTTCCTATCGTTGAGTGTTTCTTTTAACAAAGTTTTATATATACTATATACATATACTCATTCTAAAACCACTCATAAATTCCTGGTCGATCCCCAGCATTTAACATTAAATTATGATTACTGTAGTAGTATTGCGCTGGAATTAAAAGTATTTCTACAAGTATGAAATATGAAATTGGAATTTGCATGGACAAATTACACTAATAAATGACATATGTGAAAAGCGAATTTAAATGAGTGTTGACCACATGCCCCCCCCCCCCCGCCAGTTTGCTGGAACATCTGCCGACCCTCCCCCAATGGAGAACACACACACACACACACACACACACACTTTTCTGTATCTTTCCATCAGTCGCTGCATTCATATAGTATCTATATCCATATCGTCTCTCTCTTTTTGTCATGCAAAAACAATGAGTGGTTAACATTTGGTGTGTCTGCATGCACGCCGCTCACCGTTTGATGTCTTCCAGTCTCTCCAATTCCTGGTCAATGTAGGTCCTTAGAAAACCCATTAGCCTTCGTTCAACATCGATTACCTGCTTGACGTTCAAAAGCGACGTATACATCTCGCCATCACACATCGGAGCCGCAGCCGAACACAGGAGACCCCAACAAAAGTGAACATATTTGACATAATTCATTTTGCGGCCACCGGTCTCCCCAGTTGCTCGCTCACATGGGCGAGCCTCTCACACTGCACCGTCCCGTTTTGTAGAGCTCGTTAGTTTTGCGCTCGTTCCCGCCAGCTTGTGGGAATAAATGGTGCCCACGTCCCGCTCCGACCTGAAGGAGCGCCGGCCTGTCACGCCACATTTTTAATCCGCCAAGTAATGTGTACCCCATATGATCGTCGGCGTCGCGGGAACGCGCACGCATCCAGTAAAACGCGAATCTTGGTTCATTTTCACCTGAAGAAATCAATAATAGCAACATGTAAATTGTTTACTTGACTTTTTTTGAAATTACTTTTGATCATCAGCACGGTTTTACGCACAAAGTAGCAAGTAGCATACCTAAAGCACAAGCGTTTTTCCCGTTGCAATTCGCGTACTTTCAGTATGTATCCTACTTTTTTTGTATAACTGTGTTAATCTATAAATGGCAAAACTACACCGAGGACTCATTTCAAATTAAATGTTTCCATTTTTTTGCGTTGACAGTATTGTGCTGTAGGCTACAACAGTTTTATTTAGATTCCGTTTTTCGCTCAAAGTCTGTTGCTAAGCAAAGTTACACTGCCCATGCCTGTTGAACGCTACTTAATTGATGTAAGTGTCTAGAGTCCGAGCATATTTGTGAAATTAGTCATTGCATTGACTGTGCAGGTTCATGTGGTTCTTCAAAAGTAAAAAGTTATAAAAAAAACCCTCGGGCGACACAAAGCGCCCATCATTTACGAGCGGCAACGAGCGTTTTGTTGGAACTACAGTGACACCTTGCGGTCATTCTGGCAGCGCAGCGGTGAGCTCCGAGGTGAACGCTGTTCGTCCCCTTAATTTTCTTTCTTCGTAGTTTTTTTTATACTTTATTCAGTTAATGGTAAATGGACTGCATTTTATATAGCTCTACCGACCACTCAAAACGCTTTTTAAGATGTATATTTTCTTTTTCTTTCACCTTGTCCTCCCCCCATAATATACAACATCTATTATTTCCTTGTACGAGTTATGCATTTGCAGTGTTGTCACTGTCACAATACCACATCATGTTCATTCGACTTGTAACAGACTATGATTGATATCAAATATAATAACTCCATTTCTCAATTTCAGCCTGTTTGGGTACCTAGTTACAAAACATGAGCACGTGTGCAGGTTGTGAATCTTTATCTATCACCTATATTTTCATTAACAATATAAGTTTGCAAAGGGCACTTCACTATCACTGGAATGGTTTACTGAATGTAAATGACTGGGGAAAAAGCCTGTCCTAAGTTACAGGCACGCATCTTTCTGCAACCCAGTCACACAGCAAATCCAGAACGCAGCACAAATATTTCTTGCTCTGGGGCACTGAAGCAGAAAGCAATCATCAGGCATTTTGTAGGTTATCCAGAATTCAGTCAGTTGGGTAAATAGTTGTCAATGATTTTGTTTCCATAATGGGTTTTAGGTCACTGTCTGTTAATAATAACAGTTTAACAGCAGTAGTTCAATGCACTTGGTCCCACCAGTTTGTGAGCGGATCTAAAAAAAAAGAAAGAAAAAAGAAAAGGCAATAACATATCTAAGCCAGATGGAGAAGAGGGTCTTACGAGCCCAGAATGGGCAGCATAATGTGGCCCAAAAGACATAAAGAAACGTAATAAATCAGAAACAGTATTCCATTCAATGCACATGACTTTGACATGGAGTCTCTCACTACACTCGCAAATATGCCAACTACAATCTACTTGTCAGAGTGCTGCAAACCCTTTCAGATCTTACATTCAGTATTGTCCTTTCTCTTTGCATTCTATTTTTGCATGGCATTCTTATTTTTAAAATATAATTTGTCAACTGTACATCACACCTATCCAGTTTTCAGTAAATCAAAATTGTCCACTTCAACTGATGACTTATTCTGGGGTTTGCCAACAGAACTGCAGCGCTCTCCCTATGTGGTCCCTCAGGCTCTTATCCCGAAAACCATAGATGAGCGGGCTGAGGAAACGCGGTATGAGGATGAAACAGAAGTAATTAAAGAAGGCAATGTCCTCTGGCTGCCAGTTGGCATGAAACACTATGAGGCTTTCAGTGATGGGGTGGGTGAAGGCCATCATGCACAGCAAAAGCTGAAAGCCATGTAGCAGAACCGTGTGCATGGCTCTGCTCACAGACACCCTGTCCTGTCTTAGCTTCTTTGTCTTCAGCAGGATCCTCATGTAGGTGAACGGGATGATAACACCTACAACGGCGAAAAAAAGCCCATTTAGGGAGGCTTTGAACAACGTCTGGGTGAGAGATGAGTTGAGGTCACGGCTTTTGCATGCCACAGGGGTAGAGAGGATATCCACACCAGGAATGAGGTTCCCTATGGAGAATTCAACCGCAGGGAGGATGCAGCTGGTGAACCACAGACAGAGCATGATTATCCAGATACGGTCAGAGCACCAGGCGGCCGGGCGCTGCAAGGGGTAGAAGATGGCCACATAGCGCTCCAGTGACATGGTAGCCAGGATCAGCGGGGTGTTCTGAAAAGTGGCAGTGGATAAGAAGAGCAGGGGGGCACAGATGATGATGGCAAAGTGCACCTGTCCTATGATGAAAATGAACAGCAGCATGGAGGACAGGACCAGTAGGGTGTCATTGACCAGCATATAGGAAAACAGGATGTAGCGTGAGCTGTCCAAGAACTGCCTGTGAGATGCAAAGATGTGCAACATGACCGTTATGCAGCCGAGGAACATGCAGAAGAAGGGTATGACCACGCACACTTTGATGATCACAGACAAGCTTTTCTGAGTGGTCGTGTTGCCTGAAAGTTCGGTCAGATCCTGCATGGTCAAGTGTGCCCTGGAGGAGTAAAACCTGAAAATGGAAATTCTGAAGAAAAAAAAGCAGTCTAAAATCTGTATTTGTACTGGATAGCAGATGACCTGTTATCAAATAACCCCAAATTGTAATACTATCATAGTTTTAGAACATTATTAAGTCCCAACTGATAGATATAATCAACTGTGCATAAAAAATAATAATCAAGAGAAAAAATTGTGTACTCTTTTATCTTCATGTCCAATATTCAGAATGACAGAGAACTTACCTCACAATGTCCTACCCAAAGGTAGTTGAACGAGCTTCATATTCTTGCTCTTTTTACTGCAGAATATTTCCTTGCTGTATTTTACCTCTGGGACCTCTTTTCACTTTCCCTGGTTTGTTTTCCCTTACAACAATGTGCTTGACACAAGCTTGATTTCTCCAGAGATGAATTAATTTCATGCCACTGTCATGAAGCATCATGTTTCTAATTAGTAATAAATGTCCGATGGGAAGAGAGCCCAAACATCATTTTACATTGGAGACTATTTGATAAAACGGCTCAACTCACCAAAAAAAAAACATCTCGTGCAAATGCAAATTCAACCAACAATTAGCGGTCCAGCAGCATGGCCGGTGAAAGGAAGATGACACCATGACAATGAACTGGACTTGTCGTGCTTATGATTTTAATTTACTGAGATCCTGGTTCGCTGCTTTACTGGAAGACAGACAATTTTCTTACAACGTGAGAATCCATGTATGAAAAGCCTTATTTTACTGTAGTGCTGGCAGACCACCATATAGTCCTGTAAAATGAAACAGGATCCAATTACAAAATCACTCTATCATTCCCATAGATAGATAGAGAGAGAGAGAGAGAGAGAGAGAGAGAGAGAGAGAGAGAGAGAGAGAGAGAGAGAGAGAGAGAAAAAAATGAAACAGGATCCAGTTACAAAATCACTCTGTCATTCCCAGAGATAGATCGCTAGCTAGCTAGCTAGATAAATCGATAGAGGGCAAGTAAGATGGCCGGTTCTGATCCCTTACATGGCCGTACTATATATGTTGATGTATGAAGTATATGAAAGTATATGAAGTATATAAAAGCAAGTTACCACAACAAGCATTTCATGTCATTATGAGAACAAGTGTAAACTTGCTTTCATATATGACAAATTAAAGTGAAACTTGTATTACTGAGCAGGGTATTTAACCCTTACCTGCTTCATGGTTCTCATGAATTTTAATTGACCCAGGATCCCAACTAGAGGAAGAGGAAAGGGAATTCATTCTTTTAATAAAGAACATCAAAATCGTGACATAATATATTGTATATTTTAAATATCATCCTCAACAGCGTTCTCTTTGTTATCATCGGCGGTCACTTGGGGTCGAGTATGACCGTCTTCCCTCTGGGTCTTCAGGTGGGCGATCAGAGGCCGATCCTGGAGCCACATTATGGGAGGACGCCTATGTGTGACAACTTTTTACGTGGAGTAGCTGATGCACCTGCAGCCACCACACAGTCCTTGGCAGGGGGTGGCCAGAGTCCAATGGCATGGAGAACCAAGACAATTGGGGACTGTGATGTTTTGTGCTTCTCATAACATCAATAAATGGACAGACAACGACTGGAGTGAACGATGATTTTAGTGAAGTCTCACAGGATATATTTACACATGGCAGGTGGCTTCCTTACTGAACATATGTGCCTGACTACCTAGCTGGCTACCATATCCTCCTATCAGCAGGGGGCATATGTAGACTAGAGCACAGTCACAAAGACTATAACTTGTAATGATTTGCTTGTGGACATTGCATTACACTTTTCTTTTCTCTTTTTCCTTTCTTTTTTTAACAATAACTCAATTTCAATTTCCGAAGTGCTACTGAAGTACTTTCCTTGCAAGCATTCTCAGATACCCAATAATAAAAATAAAAACCCATAATGGCCTTAGCTTTGACTGTTATTCCTTACTTGCAATAAATGCATTTGCTGTAGCTGTCCATGAAACAACTGAAAAGTAAATTTCTATAGTGCAACCAAAACAGTCCTTTACTTTGTGCTTTAAGCTTGCTTGTATAGAACAGTCCATGGTACGAAACTTTGTAAACAGTCTGAAATGACAACAACATTGTCAGTCCATGAGAGAATAATCTCTCAGTCTACAACAGTCCACATTGGTTCGTGAGACTACTCGTACTCACGGAGGTAGGGAGGACGTCTGTTGCGCTGAACAGGATATCTTGGCGGTGGTGTGTCGACAACAGTCTTGTCGCCATCATCATCTGGCTCTGGTGGAATGCTCTGGAGCTCAGTAGGGATTTTCTTGAAAAAGGATGAGCTCCCTGTGATGGAGCGTCCATCCTCTGTTGCTGTGACCACTGAGCTTTTGATCTTTGACACAGTGTATGGTTCACTGTTGTAGGGTGTGGTGAGCTTGTTGTGCCCAGGCTGGCGGTGGAGCACGGTGTCTCCTGGGGTGAGAGTACTTGGTGTTGTGTGACGACGTGTGTCGGCATAAGCTTTCATCTTTAGCTTCTCGATCTTCTGCTCGGATTCCGTGATCTGAGCTGTTGGAAGTGGCATGGTTGACTGTGGGAATCCTTGTGTAGCTCTTCCATTGGAACAGAAACTCTGTTGGTAAAGCATCTGTGGTGCTGTGTAGTATGGAACAATACTCTCGAAGGAAGATGTTGAGATGCTGCTTCCATGGTATGCCTTATGTTCCTGCAACACGGATGGTTTTGCGTAGTGTGCGCATACTGGGGCCACTGGGGTGTGATTTTGCGGTGGTGAAACCCAAGGTAGGTTGCGAACCGGGCAAACTGGTCACCATTAACAGAGGGCCGTTGTCTGTTTTGAGCAGCTTGGGGATTCCAAACATGGAGAATACTTTGTCTATAACTGGTATGACTGTGTTAGCTGAAGTTGACTTAACAGCCTCAACTACTGGGTACTGTGTGTATTCATCCACAATGAAAAGTAGATACTCTCCAGTGGGGAAAGGTCCATAGAAGTCTGTACTTGTGCTATGCCAGGGGTCTTCTGGTAACTCAGACATCTGCAGTAGCTCTGAGTGTGTGACTGGTGTGTTCACTTGACATGCTATACAGTTTTTGACTGTAGCTTCTGCTTGCTGGTCCATTTTTGGAAACCAAACTTTTGACCTGAGGAGTGTTTTTGTCTTAACAATGCCCTGATGTCCCTCGTGGGCGAGCTGTACGACTCTGTTCTGTAGGACTGTGGGGATGATGATTCTCGTATTTCTTAATATAATATCATCCGTGGGTGACACTGTCAGTTCACTGCTAATTTGTTTGAACTGCTTCAGAATGGCAGTTTGTTGTGTGTCATGTGTGATCTTGTACCACGTATTGTTTCCAATATGTTCACTGACCTTTTGTAGGATCGGGTCTTTCAGGGTCTCCTCTTTAATCTCTGTGAGAGTCATTGATTTGGGTGTAGCGTGATGTGTCATGAAGTTGACATATTCCTCTGCTACTTTTGCTGCCCGTGTGCCGTCACCTGTCTGTGTGGGTATGGGATGACGGGACATGTCTCCACTTTGTAGTTGTATGGTTGAAGCCTCAGTCCCAAACTCTTGATTCTGGCAGGTGGTTTTGATCTGGGATTGTTCCAAATAATCTTAAGGGTCTTGTGATCAGTCACGCGTGTGAATGGATGTTCAAAGATGTAGAACAGGAAATGCTCGCCGCCCCAGACAACAGCCAGTGTTTCTCACTCTGTCTGTGAGTAGCACTTTTCCACATCACTGAGAGCATGGCTTGCATATGCTGTGGTGCGTTTCTCACCTTTCTCCTTTTGATAAAGGATGGCATGAGCCCTACAGGGCTGGCGTCGATGATCAGCTCTGTTTCTTTGTTTGGATCAAAGTATGACATGGTGGTATCATTGGTGAGACTGTCTTTGATGGCATTTAGTGCTGCTTCTTGTTTTGGACCCCACTCCCATGGCATATCTTACCTTGTGAGCTTGTGCTTGCACAGTGGTGCAGAGATAGAGGCAAAGCCTTTGATGAATCGAGAATAGTAATTTGCCTGCCCGGGTAGACTTCTGATTTCACCTGGATCCTTTGGGTTGCTGGCCTGCTGCAACCTTTTTGGGGTCCGCTGAGATGCCATCGGCATAAAAGATGAATCCAAAGAATTCGAGCCTGGACTTCTATAAATTCACGTTTCTTTTGGTTGAGTGTGAGGCTGCTCTCTTTGAGTCTCTGGAACACTGCTCTGAGGTTGCTGTCATGCTCAGTGTGGGAAGTACTGTAGACGATGATGTCGTCACTCAGATTTGTCACTCCTTTGAGGTCTTGGAGAGTCTGGGAGATTGTGTTCTGAAACACATAGCGTGATCCTCCCATGCACTACGCCCCCCTGGCGAAACTCCTCACTGTCAGGGGAAAAGAAGCGGCTGGCGACTCCACATGTACCGGACAAGACATGTGGTAGCCTGCAGCCCTCCCCAGATCGGCAGAGGGGGTGGAGCAGAGATCAGGACAGCTTGGAAGAGTGGAGTAGTTGGCAGATACAATTGGAGAAAAAAGGGGAGGAAAAATTGAAAACAAACAAACAAACAAAAACCAAGTGATGAGGAATTAAAGTAATTATCTAGAAAGAATAGCACGGGATCAGTTTACAAATCACTTGAGAAGGTTTAACATTTATCGATGAAGATGCCATTTCAGATGTTTTGCATATTCTCTCCTTAATTCATTGTTTCCCCTTAATTTAGCACTTCTTTGACACGTGCTGTTCTGACAGTAGTCTCTCAAAGAAGGAGTTTCAGGCCAACACATCGGGCTGCTGTAGGGCAACTGTAATAAGCTGCGGAGGCCTCGCTCTGGACTCAAGCAAATCGAATTAACCTAAACACAGGAAATAGCTAATGAATACATCATGTGGTTAGATAAAGAAAAAACTTACCAAATTCTTTTCATAAACTCAGCTGGGACAGGGGGTAAATTAGGAATGTGTTGAGGGGAAACTCTTGGTTGGAAAGAGTTGTGGAGGCATTTAGCATTACAGTCAGGATGTGGTGTCATCCCTCTAAAACCTCAGCTAGGAGCTGGGCCGGAGCCCAGATCGCCTCTGACTGCAGACGCGGCAGTGTTTAAATGTATGCCATCAGAGAGTCAATGCACTTAACAGGACAACTGGGTTAATTGTGCAAAGTTTAGTATCACTACTAACTGAAAATAAATGAAAAGAGACCAAATCTTTACCCCCTTAGGACAGTACATAAGAGTCGAGAAGGAATTACTATCTAGACACATGCTATAGCTGAAAGTGGAGGACTGGACCATGGGAAAATGTGGCCATAAACATGGGTAGACATAAACTCATGCACAAGTCCCATTATAGTAGTTAGCACCAGTCTATAGGCTAACCCACCAGTGTTGTGATCCAAGGGCCGTATGTTTATTTTTGAAGCTGAATGTGCCAGGAAGATGTGAGCAAGCCTTATGAGAGGAAGAAGCTAAAATATGCTGAGCTGGAATGCCACGGATTGACAGTCACATCCTTTGACATTTCATGCACGATGTTAAAGACAGCGTCTGTTTTGGCTCCGGCTAAATATAGAGGACACTAGTTGGTCGGCACACATAACATGGAGGACTGTGTTCTGGTTAAGATAGGAGCCTTAACCCATCTCACAACAGGACAGTTTAGATATGCAATTTGGTACAAATGTGGTGTCTATATTATTATAATTAATATATAATATAACATATAACACAAATGATATTTGTTTGAGCTCATTTCATTATTTGCTGATAAAGAAGTGTTACCTAAACTACACAGCGGGCCATTTTAAGGGGAAAATGTTGTTCGCATGTTTTGTTGTTGTTTGCATGGGAATGCGCAAATGTATTTACATAGGTTGACTTAAACCTGTGGGTGTAGACTCTGTCTCACATGTGTACAAATGGAAATGTATTTTAGCTCAGGGATTATATATGCATATGTATGGTGTGGTTGCATGTTTCACAGGCATTGTTTCCATATGATAGCATGATGTGAGCAGGCCGTCCTTTGCTTAGACTCCCATTGCATGAGTTTATCAGTAATACTTATATATGTGCTGACCCACACTACAAGGCACCTGGGTTTGACGTTGCATAAGAAATGCAATGCGTTCATATTCATATATAATCTGGATGCTGTGATGGTGTTCATAAGTGACAGCAATGCAAATGTGTGTTTAATACGAAGGATGCGTATTGCGGCATACGTACAGATGTGTATACATGCAGCCAGGTTCAATGTTTATGGATGAGTATATGTACACTCTGTCCTCTTTCCCCTTTCCCTTTTCCTCATGTGTTTTGTTCCACCTGGTTCATTTGTGCAGGTTTCAAAATCTTATGAATCTTTTTAAGTGTTGAATGATAGTAAAAAGAGAAAAGGGGTTTTCAAGTGATTCACTGGTCACATGCCCCAATACTCTCCAACTGTCATTTTATTTTAGTGTCTGGGTTGCTGGGAGGAGGCTGTTTCAGCAGAATCTGCTATTTAACAATATGGCTTTAAAGTTTGATTGTGATGAAGGATTTTACTAGGTGAGCTTTTGCAGTCCAAGTGTAAGCCTAGGTGTAATGTCAGTGTAGGTTGTAGACGTTCACTATAGGTTTATCATGTGCTTGTGCGGAGAGCATACAGAGACGAACTTTGTAAACATTGTTGGTTGATGAAATTATGGTGATCCTGGATTTTTAACTCATTTTAAACTTGTTGTCATTGGAATTAGTTGGATCCCTGCATAACTTGGTTGCATGAAAAATAAAATATAAATGTGATATTTATTTCTTGGCAGCATGGTGACGCAGTGGCTAGTGCAGTTGCCTCACAGCAAGAAGGTCCTGGGAATGAGCCCCAGGGTTGTCCAACCTTGAGGGTCATCCCAGGTCATCCTCTGTGTGGAGTTTGCTTGTTCTCCCCGTGTCTGCGTGGGTTTCCTCCAGGTGCTCCGGTTCCTCCCTAAGACATGTAGGTCAGGTGAATTGGCCATACTAAATTGTCCTTAGGTGTGTGTGTGTTTTGGCCCTGTGATGGACTGGCAGCCTATCCAGGGCGTCTCCCCCGCCTGCCGCCCAATGACTGCTGGGATAGGCTCCAGCATCACGTGACCCCAATTGGGATAAGCGGCAGGGGTGATGGATGGATGTTTACTTCTTTATTGGCAAACATCCACAATGCAATAATATCATAATGATGGATATATTCTTGTAAAATTGCTTTAATATCATTGAACTTAAATAAGGCAAAATATAAATCAATGCCAGAAATGACAATTAATAATAATAATATTAATATTAATAATAATGGATTACATTTACATAGCACTTTTCTATACACCCAAAGTGCTTGTCTGAAACAAACTACTCAGTATTTATTTTTTTAACCTAGTTGAATTATACTGGTGTCGCATTTTAAGCCAAATGCAGTGATTTCACGGCTCTCTCACAATAACACACACACACGCATGCACACAGCGATGAAGTTATTTTTCGTAGAAGTGATGACACTTGAATGAAAAGTTGCTATTGGTTGTTTCTGCATAGCTTACATGCAGTGCACCATAGGAAGGTGTTGTTGTGAGCTATCCCCAGAGAACAATTAGCAAGCAGGCTCCTCGTCCCCTGCTTATAACTAACAAACTGGCTGATTATTAACTTAATACTCCTGTGTCTGTGCTGGTTGTGTAACCCAAACTCTCCATTTGTTTGGTTAACAGGTTGACTCTGCTGGGAGTAGCTCACTGGGGCCCGTCTGCTCTTTACGCAAGTCCTGCGTCAGTAACCAGGACTGGCGGGGCCAAACCAAGCACTGCATCCAAAACAAACTTTCCACTCTTAATCTCCATTGGCTGCAACCTCAGCAAAGAACTAGTTTATCTGCGGGCTATCATAAAAAGCACATTCTATTGCCAAACTTTTGGCAACAATATTCAGTAAAATATCAAATGACGCACAAAATGTGACAAAGGTAACCCGAGCAGGGGTTTGGGTGGTGTGAGAGATCTCACTGCAGTCTCCTGCTATGGGCTTGGAAGTTAATTGCGTTGTAAATGAAATACAGAAAAAAGGAAAGCCTTTGTTTTAAACAATTTTAATTTTTTGAAGTATGTCACATTTACAAGTTCCTAATGAGCGGAATTTGATGAAAAACCAACAACAACTTTTCAGTGGTAGCACTATATACCAGGCCACGTGAAGGAATACACCCGCTCTGTAACCACAATTTTGTTCGCGAGCTCTCACAAATACAAAGGAATATCTCCTTGCTGTCTCCTGTCAAGTCTATGTGTGTCCAGCTTGTCTGTAGATGTTTGACGAAAATTCAAAAAAGGATATGTGCATATAGTATATATATATACATATATATATGGCGTTTTTTCCCCGGAAACCATCAATAGTGTCGATAAAAGTGCTCAACAAATGAGGAGCGGAATACATATACATAAATACATATATATTATATATCCTGCTCTCAGGGATGCTGGAGCCTATCCCACCAGTCATTGGGCAGCAGGTAGGGAGACACCCTGGACAGGCCGCCGGGCCATCAACGCTGTTGCCTTTTACATTTTTGATCACTTCAATAACATCTACATACAAGTGAGCAAATAAAATAAAGGCAAATAATAAGGGAAACTTACGCAAATTACTTTTTTGAATGGGCTAGACAAACATCGCTGTTGGATCAGAAACTTGAGGAGAAAGTAAGTCAGCAATCGATCAGTACAGGGTCAATTCTGTGCATGTCCACTATCCCGATTGCAGCATGTGGCATGAACTGTTAACGACAGCAGTCTCTCCACTGGGCGCATCCCATCCTCACAGATTATATTTGAACTACACTGGTTCGTTGTGCAATCCCAGCTCATTTCTCTTAAACATGCACTCTAACATAAGCCCATTGTTCCACCAGTCCACACCTGCTCACATAATGAAAAAAATATTTCCAGTAAGAAAATTGATCACTCTTCTCAAGCTTGATGTGGATACAAAAAATATCGATATACGGATAGATTTACTTTAGTTTGGGGATTTAATAATTGTGAGCATTTTCTTATGTACTGTCTCATTATAGTGATAGCATTACATGTATAATCGTCACATTCATAATCATTACATTCGTAGCATGGCTCAAACTTTTGACAGTGATGAAAATAAATTGTCTCTTCAAAAATTTCTGATAGGTTTTTATCTCAAAACAGGATTCAGAATTTGTAAAACGAATATCCTACCCTAATGCACAGTTCGAGGTCACTGCATTTTGTTTCTGGAATCAGAAATAATCTACGAGCATCTTGCAATGAACAGTTTATTTTTTTAGCAGAATTAAGTTGCCGTTTTTCAGAAGAACAAAACACAAATTCATCACCGTACAAAACCTGGAGAATTATTCCTATACAAACCAAAGAGGGCATAGTATTTTAATGCAAGAAAAAACTTTTCATCCCTTAGGCCATAAATGAGAGGGCTCAGACATCTTGGAGATAGAATGAAAGCTATGTAATTGAAATACCTCACGTTGACGAATAACACAAAATCAATCTGGAGGACTGCACTTTCTATGAATGGGCACCACAACTGTGCGAGAGAGAGCAAGAGCTGGAAAGCATGGAGAACCACAGTTTGAACCCCCTTCCTCAAGGACTTCTTATTCTCTCCTGATGCATTTGTGGCAACTTTCATTATTTTGATATAGCAGAAAGCAATGGTGCTGGACATGAAGAGGAAGTAAGACTGATGAACAGCCGACCTAAAGTGACCCTGCCATTTATGAATGATAAACATCTCCACAGAGCACACCTTGGCCTGGGTGTAGACGTGAGAGCTGACTGTAGCGATAAAATTGGAGACGATGACAGAGCCCGGCACATAGCTGATCGCATGTAGAATGAGGATGCTGCATAGAGCAAAGTGTGGGGTGCACAGTTCTCCATGGCGTAGGGGCATACAAATAGCCACGTAGCGCTCAAGGGTCATAGCTGTTAGTGTAAGTGGTGTTACAAAAGTATTTACACTCAACACTATGTAGAGTAAGAGACACAGCCACATTTGCATGGGAATACCAAAGTAGGACAAGATGAGCAGGACATCGCTTAAGATTAAGAACAAGCTATCAGACAGTAATGTGTTGGCAAAGAATATGTACCGCATATTTGTGTGTAAGAAGTCCTTCTTGGAAAAAGTTAAAATGAGCAGAAAGTTGATATACAGGTAGATTGCAATCAGAACCTGTACTATAATGACCCGAGGACCGATCAGTCGCATTGAGGACTTGCCATCAACTGCTTGATAAGAGTTGTTGACAGCCATTCATTTGTCAGTGGTAACCAAGTACAAAGGAGTTTTAGATGACACATCTCACTGACGAGTCCACAAAGTTCACGAGAGTCAAGATTGAATTAAACAAATCAGGTGACTTTATCGAAACCGGATCTATGGTGAAAAAATTCTTGACGCACAAAAAAATTCTTCACACACACACACACCAAAAAAAGAGTCTTTGTTCTTTGTGCTGTTAAGATGGCGCTTCAGGTATGATGGCTCGCCCATTCCTCCAGGAAGTGACATGGCCTTGAGGAAACAGAGCTCCACAGCTGAACCTGGTGAGGTGAGCCCTTTTTATGTGCTGTGCTCTTCTTAAAGACAGGTCAGTGCATGCATAATTTATAGAGGCAAATATCACACAAGGCACAGACTTGTGGATTCAAATGAAAACAGTGTCGTCATCCCCACTTGCTGCTGACACACCTCCTAGGCTATCTGTAGTTGGAAATATATACTTGTTGCGACTGTTGGGAAAGGAGTGAAAGGAGATCAGTTGGGAATACTGAAGTAAGGCACTCACCAAAAATGGTCTGACCTTGATCTTGCAACTTTTGTCATTAAAGTTGAGAGCAAAGCTCAAACAAAAATCAACTTAGGCTTCAGGACCAGTGTTTCTTTAACTACTATCTACAGAGGACAATGTGATGAGTCCTATCATTTGTGGTCATTTATGCTAAATATTATGTTATTATGTTAAACGCTCCAAACACCGAACCAAAGTCTTGGGAGCTTGAATTCGGTGTGGATGTGTTTTTTCACTTGTGCCTCCACCCGCTGATGGCTGCCTATCTGTTATGCATGTTTTTTTGTGATGTCTAGAAAAACGGCATTGGTGACACTAGCCCCTCATAAACTGTACAGCAAAGGGATGCTGTTAGCTGATCACCGGCTTAGTTAAAGTAGCCTACTTATTTCCGTGCAGTATTCAAAATATGCTCATAAGTCATGAGCACTTAACAGTTCTGTCCTTTGGA
The DNA here is from genome assembly GCF_029633865.1 of Lampris incognitus. NCBI lineage: Eukaryota > Metazoa > Chordata > Actinopteri > Lampriformes > Lampridae > Lampris > Lampris incognitus. The sequence continues at coordinate 16,005,595 of NC_079217.1, read as the reverse complement.
CAGAATTTGCATGTAAACGCTAACACTTGAAGGTGCCACAGTGGTGCAGTGGTTAGCGCGGTTGCCTCACAGCAAGAAGAACCTGGGTTCGAGCCCTGGGGTAGTCCAACCTTGGGGGTCATCCCAGGTCATCCTCTGTGTGGAGTTTGCATGTTCTCTCTGTGTCTGCATGGGTTTCCTCCGGGTGCTCCAGTTTCCTCCCAAAGTCCATAGACATGTACGTCAGGTAAATTGTCCCTAGGTGTGAATGTGCGTGTGTGTGTGTGTGTGTGTGTGTGGGCCCTGTAATGGACTGGCAGCCTGTCCAGGGTGTCTCCCCGCCTGCCGCCCAGTGACTGTTGGGATAGGCTCCAGCATCCCTGCAACCCTGACAACAGGATAAGCGGTTTGGATAATGGATGGATGGATGAATGTTAAATACTACATTACATTGACCAGGAAATGTCTTGCCAGTCTTTCCAGTAATCAGCCACTGCTACGCCAGACCTCAAAGGAGAACTGATAGAAGAGTTGATGTTTGATATATGTGAGTTTTTGGTGGATGACATAACATGCAGTGTTTTTGCTCTATCATAGAGTACAGAAAATTACTGTTTCTATAAGAAGTTAAGCTCCTCTAACACAGTGCTCCCAACGAAATCTATTGAAGAATCATTTATGAACTACCATTCCACTAAAACAAGGTCATATATGGAAATATGGCCGTTTGAGACTAAAGGTTATTACATGTTATGGTTATGAGGCCTGGATATTGACTCAGCCGTTTTGTCTCAAAAAGTGTACGCACAATGGTGTTTACAGTGACCATAACAGGGAATTGACCTGAAACAATAATCTGACTTATATAACGTTGAGTATTAAATAGCAGATCTTCATCTGTGGTGTGTTCTTGATGCCCATTTAAGGCATGTAGAACAAGTCTAAATGTCATTTGATACCCAAACATGTTTTAGCACAATGTTTTCCTTCTTACATAAGTCAGAAGATGATCTGCACTGTGTGAATGGACTCAATTGAAACATTTCCCCAAATGAATGTTTAAAGGGTGTATATCAGATAACACGGGCCAATCTGAAGTACACAGAAATGCAGACTTTCAGCAAAATTATTTTTCTGCCATAAGATAAGAAAGTTATGCCACTGTATATCACTTGAACTTATGTTCATTACCTGACCACACCTCTGAACAAGACCAGATTACTTTGCTCCAGTTTGCGCCAGTTAGTTTTGTACACAAATGTTGGACCATGTTCACCATCTGGACTCCGCTCTTGCCAGCTATTGATAGAAAACTCTCTTATCATGACAGAAAATGTCAACAAAATTGTCATTCTGCAAAATCTGCCTTTTTCCCCCCCTCTCTGTTTAGATTCCCATGATCTCATAATGACGATGATAAGTAATTACTTTCCAAAACAATGGCTCGCTAATTAGCTCCTTTGAAAATACTCATCAAAAGTGGTTGATATTTATCTCATTAATTATTCAAAGGCCTTGGTGTTGACTCCTTTTCTCAATGTAGTTTGGGACATAACAACAGCTGATTGCATTTTTCATACACAAGAGATTTTTTTTTCTTCCTTCAGTTAGTCAAAAAGCAAAAGTGCTGCGAAACTTTACAAACTGACACCATTGCAAACAAAAATATGTATTTTCATCGACCCTATCATGTTCAAGAAAAGAATTTATCATCAATATTGTACTGGGAATTTTCTGCCTATATCTTCACATATGGTAGAAAATTACAGATGATGTTACAACTTTCTACCCTTAACCAAAAGCATTAGAAAAAAAACACTTCATCTACAAGACGGTTTTTTAAACCATTTGACAGCTGCTGTAAACAACATTGACTGCAAGATTGTTGAGAAATTCTTTTGAGATACTTGGAAAAAGACTTTAATTCTGCTTCTTGCATTCCAAGCATCTTACATTAACTTTACGGGATGGATTATTGTAATAGTCTATTGATCCCTACAAAAACAACTTTCATTTGAGGAGGCCAGAGCACAATGTGATGATAAAAGTGAGATGGCTTAAATGGGCCTTGTGTGTCACTCTGGCAGCTAACCAACAATTTGTGTAATGACGAATTCACATAAAACCCCAACTTTTTAGGTTTAACTTGCCATTTTCCGCATGTGATTAATAGTTAACGGTGTTCGCCTTAACTGTAAACGAGCTCGGATTTGAATCAATGGTAAAGAGAACACACTCAGCATACTGGCCAAATGTTCACTCATGCCAATGACACGCTCTTCTCGCGTGGAGCTACACAGTCAAGTCAGATTATCTTCCACGTAACTTTCTGTAATTTCACAGGTTTGCTATCTGTAAGAATTGGCCAACTGTCAAATTCATACTCCAAACAATAGGGGGCAGCTTATTACCAGAAAGTTGGTGTGAAATGCACAGTCCCTCCCAAAGGGGACTTCACCCATAGAGCTGTGCCCTGTTCCCAGTTAGTGTCAAGCTAAAAGACATGTTTGCATGGCAAATGCTGACAAGGCCTTGAACTTGGCTTTCTGGCTGAAGGATGGTCTCTGGCCACATTACCACCCTAAATCTAATATGGAGGAAATGGATGATGCATAACTTTGTCAATTACTAAGCCATGGGTGTTGTATTACCAAACACTTCCAGATCATTTTATGCTCTTTTTTATTGTTAGCTATGTAAGTTTGCACACACAAGGAATTTGACTTGGTGGGACATGTTTGTTTATATATATATATATATATATACACTACCGTTCAAGTTTGGGATCACCCAAACAATTTTGTGTTTTCCATGAAAAGTCACACTTATTCACCACCATATGTTGTGAAATGAATAGAAAATAGAGTGAAGACATTGACAAGGTTAGAAATAATGATTTGTATTTGAAATAAGATTTTTTTTACATCAAACTTTGCTTTCGTCAAAGAATCCTCCATTTGCAGCAATTACAGCATTGCAGACCTTTGGCATTCTAGCTGTTAATTTGTTGAGGTAATCTGGAGAAATTGCACCCCACGCTTCCAGAAGCAGCTCCCACAAGTTGGATTGGTTGGATGGGCACTTCTTGCGTACCATACGGTCAAGCTGCTCCCACAACAGCTCAATGGGGTTCAGATCTGGTGACTGCGCTGGCCACTCCATTACCGATAGAATACCAGCTGCCTGCTTCTGCTCTAAATAGTTCTTGCACAATTTGGAGGTGTGTTTAGGGTCATTGTCCTGTTGTAGGATGAAATTGGCTCCAATCAAGCGCTGTCCACTGGGTATGGCATGGCGTTGCAAAATGGAGTGATAGCCTTCCTTATTCAGAATCCCTTTTACCCTGTACAAATCTCCCACCTTACCAGCACCAAAGCAACCCCAGACCATCACATTACCTCCACCATGCTTAACAGATGGCGTCAGGCATTCTTCCAGCATCATTTGTTCTGCGTCTCACAAACGTTCTTCTTTGTGATCCAAACACCTCAAACTTGGATTCATCCGTCCACAACACTTTTTTCCAGTCTTCCTCTGTCCAATGTCTGTGTTCTTTTGCCCATCTTAATCTTTTTCTTTTATTGGTCAGTCTCAGATATGGCTTTTTCTTTGCCACTCTGCCCTGAAGCCCAGAATCCTGCAGCCGCCTCTTCACTGTAGATGTTGACACTGGTGTTTTGCGGGTACTATTTAATGAAGATGCCAGTTGGGGACCTGTGAGGCATCTGTTTCTCAAACTAGAGACTCTAATGTACTTATCTTCTTGCTCAGTTGTGCAACGCGGCCTCCCACTTCTTTTTCTACTCTGGTTAGAGCCTGTTTGTGACGTCCTCTGAAGGGAGCAGTACACACCGGTGTAGGAAATCTTCAATTTCTTAGCAATTTCTCGCATGGAATAGCCTTCATTTCTAAGAACAAGAATAGACTGTCGAGTTTCAGATGAAAGTTCTCTTTTTCTGGCCATTTTGAGCGTTCAATTGACCCCACAAATGTGATGCTCCAGAAACTCAATCTGCTCAAAGGAAGGTCAGTTTTGTAGCTTCTGTAACGAGCTAAACTGTTTTCAGATGTGTGAACATGATTGCACAAGGGTTTTCTAATCATCAATTAGCCTTCTGAGCCAATGAGCAAACACATTGTACCATTAGAACACTGGAGTGATAGTTGCTTGAAGTGGGCCTCTATACACCTATGTAGATATTGCACCAAAAACCAGACATTTGCAGCTAGAATAGTCATTTACCACATTAGCAATGTATAGAGTGTATTTCTTTAAAGTTAAGACTAGTTTAAAGTTATCTTCATTGAAAAGTACAGTGCTTTTCCTTCAAAAATATGGACATTTCAATGTGATCCCAAACTTTTGAACGGTAGTGTATATATTAAACAAGATCCATGTACTTCACCAATCTGAACTGACGATATGGCATGCGTTGTTCATATGGCAATTTTGTTTTTGAGGATATTTGTGAGTCTGAATACGATTAAAATGTACTTTCATTTCTAAGGACTGCTATTGCCAAAATGAACGCATATATATTTATCCTAGCATGTTGCCTAAATTTACAATTCCATTGGCAATCTGTCAGATATTACATGGTTGAGTTAAAACCTAACTTCACTGAATTATTAATTTTCCCAAGGCACCAGTTTGTTAAACTCAGGTTAAAGCATGGCAAGCAACAAATGCAATGCAGAAGATGAGCTACAGTTTCAAAAGAAAATAATAAATACTTACCATTTTTACTTAAAAAAGGTTAAATGCAAAGAATGAATTTCATTGTGTGTATGTACAGTGGCAATAAAAGTATCTTCTTCTTTTTCTTCTAAAATTTGCTACAACTGAAAAGGAAAGAAGCAGATGAAGCAGTCCTGTTATGTGCTTTTAATAATTGAACAGGAGCAATATCCATCCATTATCCGATCCGCTTATCCTGCTCTCAGGGTCGCAGGGATGCTGGAGCCTATCCCAGCAGTCATTGGGCGGCAGGTGGGGAAACACCGTGGACAGGCCGCCAGGCCATCACAGAGTCAACACACACACACACACACACACACACACACACACACACACACACACACATTCGTACCTAGGGACAATTTAGTACAGCTGATTCACCTGACCTACATGTCTTTGGACTGTGGGAAGAAACCAGAGCACCTGGAGAAAACCCACGCAGGCACGGGGAGAATATACAAACTCCACACAGAGGACGACCCGGGACGACCCCCAAGGTTGGACTACCCTGGGGCTTGAACCCAGGACCTTATTGCTGTGAGGCAACCGCACTAAGCACTGTGCCACCATGCCACCTATATATATATATTATTTATTTATTTAATGATGCCATAAAATCCTTGAAGACAGCAGGAAGCTAGATGTTATTGAAGCAATCAAACATTACAAATGCAACAACACTGTTGCATTTTAAATGATTGATCGCTTCAATAACATCTACATTTAAGTGAGCAAATAAAATAAAGGCAAATATAAGGGAAACTTATGCACATTACTTTTTTGAATGGGCTAGACAAACATCACTGTTGGATCAGAAACTTGAGGAGAAAGTAAGTCGGCAATCGATCGGTACAGGGTCAATTCTGTGCATGTCCACTATCCCGATTGCAGCATGTGGCATGAACTGTTAACGACAGCAGTCTCTCCACTGGGCGCATCCCATCCTCACAGATTATATTTGAACTACACTGGTTCGTTGTGCAATCCCAGCTCATTTCTCTTAAACATGCACTCTAACATAAGCCCATTGTTCCACCAGTCCACACCTGCTCACATAATGAAAAAAAATATTTCCGATAAGAAAATTGATCACTCTTCTCAAGCTTGATGTGGATACAAAAAATATTGATATACGGATAGATTTACTTTAGTTTGGGGATGTAATAATTGTGAGCATTTTCTTATGTACTGTCTCATTATAGTGATAGCATTACATGTATAATCGTCACATTCATAATCATTACATTCGTAGCATGGCTCAAACTTTTGACAGTGATGAAAATAAATTGTCTCTTCAAAAATTTCTGATAGGTTTTTATCTCAAAACAGGATTCAGAATTTGTAAAACGAATATCCTACCCTAATGCACAGTTCGAGGTCACTGCATTTTGTTTCTGGAATCAGAAATAATCTACGAGCATCTTGCAATGAACAGTTTATTTTTTTAGCAGAATTAAGTTGCCGTTTTTCAGAAGAACAAAACACAAATTCATCACCGTACAAAACCTGGAGAATTATTCCTATACAAACCAAAGAGGGCATAGTATTTTAATGCAAGAAAAAACTTTTCATCCCTTAGGCCATAAATGAGAGGGCTCAGACATCTTGGAGATAGAATGAAAGCTATGTAATTGAAATACCTCACGTTGACGAATAACACAAAATCAATCTGGAGGACTGCACTTTCTATGAATGGGCACCACAACTGTGCGAGAGAGAGCAAGAGCTGGAAAGCATGGAGAACCACAGTTTGAACCCCCTTCCTCAAGGACTTCTTATTCTCTCCTGATGCATTTGTGGCAACTTTCATTATTTTGATATAGCAGAAAGCAATGGTGCTGGACATGAAGAGGAAGTAAGACTGATGAACAGCCGACCTAACATGACCCTGCCATTTATGAAGGATAAACATCTCCACAGAGCACACCTTGGCCTGGGTGTAGACGTGAGAGCTGGCTGTAGCGATAAAATTGGAGATGATGACAGAGCCCGGCACATAGCTGATCGCATGGAGAATGAGGATGCTGCATAGAGCAAAGTGTGGGGTGCACAGTTCTCCATGGCGTAGGGGCATACAAATAGCCACGTAGCGCTCAAGGGTCATAGCTGTTAGTGTAAGTGGCGTTACAAAAGTATTTACACTCAACGCTATGTAGAGTAAGAGACACAGCCACATTTGCATGGGAATACCAAAGTAGGACAAGATGAGCACGACATCGGTCAAGATTAAGAACAAGCTATCAGACAGTAATGTGTTGGCAAAGAATATGTACCGCATATTTGTGTGTAAGAAGTCCTTCTTGGAAAAAGTTAGAATGAGCAGAAAGTTGATATACAGGAAGATTGCAATCAGAACCTGTACTATAATAACCCGAGGACCGATCAGTCGCATTGAGGACTCGCCATCAACTGCTTGATAAGAGTTGTTGACAGCCATTCATTTGTCAGTGGTAACCAAGTACAGAGGAGTTTTAGATGACACATCTCACTGACAAGTCCACAAAGTTCACGAGAGTCAAGATTGAATTAAACAATCTACGGGGAAAAAATTCTTGACGCACAAAAAAAATAATTGTTGACACACAAAAAAAGTCTTTGTTGAATTACAGGTTACTTTGTGCTGTTAAGATGGCCCTTCAGGTATGATGGCTCGCCCATTCCTCCAGGAAGTGACATGGCCTTGAGGAAACAGAGCTCCACAGCTGAACCTGGTGAGGTGAGCCCTTTTTATGTGCTGTGCTCTTCTTAAAGACAGGTCAGTGCATGCATAATTTATAGAGGCAAATATCACACAAGGCACAGACTTGTGGATTCAAATGAAAACAAGGTCGTCATCCCCACTTGCTGCTGACACACCTCCTAGGCTATCTGTAGTTGGAAATATATACTTGTTGCAACTGTTGGGAAAGGAGTGAAAGGAGATCAGTTGGGAATACTGAAGTAAGGCACTCGCCAAAAATGGTCTGACCTCTATCTTGCAACTTTTGTCATTAAAGTTGAGAGCAAAGCTCAAACAAAAATCAACTTAGGCTTCAGGACCAGTGTTTCTTGAACTACTATCCACAAAGGACAATGTGATGAGTCCTATCATTTGTGGTCATTTATGCTAAATATTATGTTAAATGCTCAAAACACCGAACCAAAGTCTAGGGAGCCTGAATTCGGTGTGGATGTGTTTTTTCACTTGTGCCTCCACCCGCTGATGGCTGCCTATCTGTTATGCATGTTTTTTTGTGGTGTCTTGAAAAACGGCATTGGTGACACGAGCCCCTCATAAACTGTACAGCAAAGGGATGCTGTTAGCTGATCACCGGCTTAGTTAAAGTAGCCTGCTTATTTCCCTGCAGTATTCAAAATATGCTCATAAGTCATGAGCACTTAACAGTTCTGTCCTTTGGACAGAATTTGCATGTAAACGCTAACACTTGAGGGTGCCACGGTGGTGCAGTGGTTAGCGCAGTTGCCTCACAGCAAGAAGAACCTAGGTTCGAGCCCCAGGGTAGTCCAACTTTGGGGGTCATCCCAGGTCATCCTCTGTGTGGAGTTTGCATATTCTCTCTGTGTCTGCATGGGTTTCCTCCGGGTGCTCCGGTTTCCTCCCAAAGTCCATAGACATGTACGTCAGGTAAATTGTCCCTAGGTGTGAATGTGTGTGTGTTTGTGTGTGTGTGTGTGTGTGTGTGTGTGTGTGTGTGTGTGTGTGTGTGTGTGTGTGTGTGTGTGTGTGTGTGTGTGTGTGTGTGTGTGTGTGTGTGTGTGTGGGCCCTGTGATGGACTGGCGGCCTGTCCAGGGTGTCTCCCCGCCTGCCGCCCAGTGACTGTTGGGATAGGCTCCAGCATCCCTGCAACCCTGACAACAGGATAAGCGGTTTGGGTAATGGATGGATGGATGAATGTTAAATACTACATTACATTGACCAGGAAATGTCTTGCCAGTCTTTCCAGTAATCAGTCATTGCTACGCCAGACCTCAAAGGAGAACTGATAGAAGAGTTGATGTTTGATATATGCGAGTTTGTGGTGGATGACATAACATGCAGTGTTTTTGCTGTATCGTAGAGTACAGAAAATTACTGTTTCTATAAGAAGTTAAGCTCCTCTAACACAGTGCTCCCAATGAAATCTATTGAAGAATCATTTATGAACTACCATTCCACTAAAACAAGGTCATCTATGGAAGTATGGCCGTTTGAGACTAAAGGTTATTACATGTTATGGTTATGAGGCCTGGATATTGACTCAGCCGTTTTGTCTCAAAAAGTGTGCACACAATGATGTTTACAGTGACCATAACAGGGAATTGACCTGAAACAATAATCTGACTAATATAACGTTGAGTATTAAATAGCAGATCTTCATCTGTGGTGTGTTCTTGATGCCCATTTAAGGCATGTAGAACAAGTGTAAATGTCATTTGATACCCAAACATGTTTTAGCACAATGTTTTCCTTCTTACATAAAACCCAGCCACTGAGGATGCACAAGCCAGTGCATCCTGAGTGCCGGTCCCAAACCCGGACAAATGGGGAGGGTTGCTTCAGGAAGGGCATCCGGCGTAAAATCTTTGCCAAATCAAATATGCGGATCATAAATAAGATTTACACTACCGTTCAAAAGTTTGGGATCACCCAAACAATTTCGTGTTTTCCATGAAAAGTCACACTTATTCACCACCATATGTTGTGAAATGAATAGAAAATAGAGTCAAGACATTGACAAGGTTAGAAATAATGATTTGTATTTGAAATAAGATTTTTTTTTACATCAAACTTTGCTTTCGTCAAAGAATCCTCCATTTGCAGCAATTACAGCATTGCAGACCTTTGGCATTCTAGCTGTTAATTTGTTGAGGTAATCTGGAGAAATTGAACCCCACGCTTCCAGAAGCAGCTCCCACAAGTTGGATTGGTTGGATGGGCACTTCTTTGAGCAGATTGAGTTTCTGGCGCATCACATTTGTGGGGTCAATTAAACGCTCAAAATGGCCAGAAAAAGAGAACTTTCATCTGAAACTCGACAGTCTATTCTTGTTCTTAGAAATGAAGGCTATTCCATGCGAGAAATTGCTAAGAAATTGAAGATTTCCTACACCGGTGTGTACTACTCCCTTCAGAGGACAGCACAAACAGGCTCTAACAGGTACTATTTAATGAAGATGCCAGTTGGGGACCTGTGAGGCGTCTGTTTCTCAAACTAGAGACTCTAATGTACTTATCTTCTTGCTCAGTTGTGCAACGCGGCCTCCCACTTCTTTTTCTACTCTGGTTAGAGCCTGTTTGTGCTGTCCTCTGAAGGGAGTGGTACACACCGGTGTAGGAAATCTTCAATTTCTTAGCAATTTCTCGCATGGAATAGCCTTCATTTCTAAGAACAAGAATAGACTGTTGAGTTTCAGATGAAAGTTCTCTTTTTCTGGCCATTTTGAGCGTTTAATTGACCCCACAAATGTGATGCTCCAGAAACTCAATCTGCTCAAAGAAGTGCCCATCCAACCAATCCAACTTGTGGGAGCTGCTTCTGGAAGCGTGGGGTGCAATTTCTCCAGATTACCTCAACAAATTAACAGCTAGAATGCCAAAGGTCTGCAATGCTGTAATTGCTGCAAATGGAGGATTCTTTGACGAAAGCAAAGTTTGATGTAAAAAAAATCTTATTTCAAATACAAATCATTATTTCTAACCTTGTCAATGTCTTGACTCTATTTTCTATTCATTTCACAACATATGGTGGTGAATAAGTGTGACTTTTCATGGAAAACACGAAATTGTTTGGGTGATCCCAAACTTTTGAACGGTAGTGTACATACCAGATCGGTCGAGGCCCGGGTTACCAACGACCGCCACCGGTACTGTTAACCAGCAGGGTGTCGGTGGAAACTATGCTACTGTTGGGCGAAGGAGAAGTAGAGGAGGAAAGCATGTCCAGAGGCAGCTAGAGAGGAGGAAGGGTAGGCATGCGGAGGTGAGAGTTGGAACTTTGAATGTTGGCACTATGACTGGTAAAGGGAGAGAGCTGGCTGACATGATGGAAAGAAGAAAGGTAGGCATACTGTGTGTGCAAGAGACCAGGTGGAAGGGGAGTAAGGCCAGGAGTATCGGAGGTGGGTTCAAACTCTTCTACCATGGTGTGAATGGGAGGAGAAATGGGGTAGGGGTAATTCTGAAGGAAGAGTATGTCAAGTGCGTGCTGGAGGTGAAGAGAGTGTCCGACAGAGTGATGAGTATGAAGCTGGAAATTGAAGGTTTATTGCTGAATGTTATCAGCGCATATGCCCCGCAAGTTGGGTGTGAGATGGATGAAAAAGAAGAATTCTGGAGTGAGTTGGACGACATGGTGGAGAGGGTACCCAAGGAGGCGAGAGTGGTGATTGGAGCGGACTTCAGTGGACATGTTGGTGAAGGGAACAGAGGTGATGAGGAGGTGATGGGAAGGTATGGAGTCAAGAAGAGAAATGTGGAAGGACAGATGGTGGTCGATGTTGCGAAAAGGATGGAAATGGCTGTGGTGAATACATATTTCAAGAAGAGGGAGGAACACAGGGTGACGTACAAGAGTGGAGGAAAGTGCACACAGGTGGACTATATCTTACGTAGAAGGCACGATCTAAAAGGGATTGGAGACTGCAAGGTGGTGACAGGGGAGAACGTGGCTAGGCAGCATCGGATGGTGGTCTGTAGGATGACTTTGGAGACCAAGAAGAGGAAGCAAGTGAAGACACAGCCGAAGATCAAATGGTGGAAGTTGAAGAAGGAAGACTGTTGTGTGGAGTTCAGGCAGGAGTTAAGACAGGCACTGGGTGGTAGTGAAGAGTTGCCAGACGGCTGGACAGCCACTGCAGAAAGAGTGAGGGAGACAGCTAGGAAGGTACTTGGTGTGTCATCAGGACAGAGGAAGGAAGACAAGGAGACTTGGTGGTGGAATGAGGAAGTACAGCAATTTATACAGAGGAAAAGGTTGGCAAAGAAGAAGTGGGATAGTAAGAGAGATGAAGAAAGTAGACAGGAGTACAAGGAGATGCAGCGTAAAGCAGAGAGAGAGGTGGCAAAGGCAAAGGAAAAGGCGTATCGTGAGTTGTATGACAGGTTAGACACTAAGGAAGGAGAAAAGGACTCGTACCGATTGGCTAGACAGAGGGACCAAGCTGCAAAGGATGTGCAGCAAGATAGGGCGATCAAGGATAGAGATGGAAATGTGCTGACAAGCGAGGAGAGTGTGCTAAGAAGGTGGAAGGAATACTTTGAGGGGCTGATTAATGAAGAAAATGAGAGAGAGAGAAGGTTGGATGATGTAGAGATAGTGAATCAGGAAGTTCAGTGGATTAACAAGGAGGAAGTGAGAGCAGCTATGAAGACGATGAAGAGGGGAAATGCAGTTGGTCCTGATGACATACCCGTGGAGGCATGGAGATGTTTAGGAGAGATGGCAGTGGAGTTTTTAACTAGATTGTTTAACACAATCCTGGAAAGTGAGAGGATGCCTGAGGAGTGGAGAAGAAGCATACTGGTACCGATTTTCAAGAACAAGGGCGATGTGCAGAATTGTAACAACTACAGAGGTATAAAGTTGATCAGCCACAGCATGAAGATTTGGGAAAGAGTAATAGAAGCTAGGTTAAGAGGAGAGGTGATGATCAGCGAGCAGCAGTATGGTTTCATGCCACGAAAGAGCACCACAGATGCGATGTTTGCTTTGAGAATGTTGATTGAGAAGTATAGAGAAGGCCAGAAAGAGTTGCATTGTGTCTTTGTAGATTTAGAGAAAGCATATGACAGGGTGCCGAGAGAGGAGGTGTGGTATTGTATGAAGAAGTCAGGAGTTGCAGAGAAGTACGTAGGAGTGGTGCAGGATACGTATGAGGGAAGTGTGACAATGGTGAGGTGTGCGGTTGGAATGACAGATGGGTTCAAGGTGGAGGTTGGATTACATCAAGGATCGGCTCTGAGCCCTTTCTTGTTTGCAATGGTGATGGACAGGTTGACGGACAAGATCAGGCAGGAGTCTCCATGGACGATGATGTTTGCGGATGACATTGTGATCTGTAGTGAGAGTAGGGTGCAGGTTGAGGAGAGCCTGGAGAGGTGGAGGTATGCACTGGAGAGAAGAGGAATGAAAGTCAGTAGGAGCAAGACGGAATACCTATGCGTGAATGAGAGGGAGGACAGTGGAATGGTCAGGATGCAAGGAGTGGAGGTGACAAAGGCATTTGAGTTTAAATACTTGGGGTCAACTGTCCAAAGTAACGGGGAGTGCAGTAGAGAGGTGAAAAAGAGAGTGCAGGCAGGGTGGAGTGGGTGGAGAAGTGTGTCAGGATTGATTTGCGACAGAAGGGTACCTGCAGGAGTAAAAGGGAAAGTTTACAAGATGGTTGTGAGACCAGCTATGTTATATGGTTTGGAGACAGTGGCACTGATGAAAAGACAGGAGGTGGAGCTGGAGGTGGCAGAGTTGAAGATGCTAAGATTTTCACTGGCAGTAATGAAGAAGGACAGGATTAGGAATGAATATATTAGAGGGACCGCTCAGGTTGGACGGTTTGGAGACAAAGCAAGAGAGGCAAGATTGAGATGGCTTGGACATGTGTGGAGGAGAGATGCTGGGTATATTGGGAGAAGGATGCTGAATATGGCGCTGCCAGGGAAGAGGAGAAGAGGAAGGCCAAAGAGGAGGTTTATGGATGTGGTGAGGGAAGACATGCAGGTGGCTGGTGTGACAGAGGAAGACGCAGAAGACAGGAAGAAATGGAAACGGATGATCTGCTGTGGCGACCCCTAACGGGAGCAGCCGAAAGTAGTAGTAGTAGTTTTCCTTCTTACATAAGTCAGAAGAGGATCTGCACTGTGTGAATGGACTCAATTGAAACATTTCCCCAAATGAATGTTTAAAGGGTGTATATCAGATAACACGGGCCGATCTGAAGTACACAGAAATGCAGACTTTCAGCAAAATTATTTTTCTGCCGTAAGATAAGAAAGCTATGCTACTGTATATCACTTGAACTTATGTTCATTACCTGACCACACCTCTGAACAAGACCAGATTACTTTGCTCCAGTTTGCGCCGGTTAGTTTTATACACAAATGTTGGACCATGTTCACCATCTGGACTCCGCTTTGGCCAGCTATTGATAGAAAACTCTCTTATCATGACAGAAAATGTCAACAAAATTGTCATTCTGCAAAATCTGCCTTTTTTCCCCCCTCTATGTTTAGATTCCCATGATCTCATAATGACGATGATAAGTAATTACTTTCCAAAACAATGGCTTGCTAATTAGCTCCTTTGAAAATACTCATCAAAAGTGGTTGATATTTATCTCATTAATTATTTAAAGGCCTTGGTGTTGACTCCTCTTCTCAATGTAGTTTGGGACATAACAACAGCTGATTGCATTTTTCATACACAAGAGATTTTTTTTTCTTCCTTCAGTTAGTCAAAAAGCAAAAGTGCTGTGAAACTTTACAAATTGACACCATTGCAAACAAAAATATGTATTTTCATCGACCCTATCATGTTCAAGAAAAGAATTTATCATCAATATTGTACTGGGAATTTTCTGCCTGTATCTTCACATATGGTAGAAAATTACAGATGATGTTGCAACTTTCTACCCTTAACCAAAAGCATTAGAAAAATTACACTTCATCTACAAGACGGTTTTTTAAACCATTTGACAGCTGCTGTAAACAACATTGACTGCAAGATTGTTGAGAAATTCTTTTGAGATACTTGGAAAAAGACTTTAATTCTGCTTCTTGCATCCCATGCATCTTAAATTAACTTTACGGGATGGATTATTGTAATAGTCTATTGATCCCTACAAAAACAACTTTCATTTGAGGAGGCCAGAGCACAATGTGATGATAAAAGTGAGATGGCTTAAATGGGCCTTATGTGTCACTCTGGCAGCCAACCAACAACTCGTATAATGACGAATTCACATAAAACCCCAACTTTTTAGGTTTAACTTGCCATTTTCTGCATATGATTAATAGTTAACAGCATTCGCCTTAACTGTAAACGAGCTCGGATTTGAATCAATGGTAAAGAGAACACACTCAGCATACTGGCCAAATGTTAACTCATGAAGAATCTGGGTGTGATCCTGGATGACCAACTGTCATTTGCTGAAAACGTTGCATCGGTTGCTCGCTCCTGCAGATTTCTCCTCTATAACATCAGGAGGATTCGCCCCTTCCTCACTGATGAGATGGCACAGGTGCTCATCCAGGCTCTGGTCATCTCCCAGCTGGACTACGGCAACTCCCTCCTTGCTGGCGCCCCGGCCATCAGACCTCTGGAGCTTGTTCAGAAAGCTGCAGCTCGTCTGGTGTTCAACCGCCCCAAGTTCTCCCACATAACTCCCCTTCTCATGTCCCTACACTGGCTCCCAGTAGCTGCTCACATCCAGTTTAAGACTCTGGTGCTAGCCTACAGGGCAGTGAAAGGAACAATTCCTTCCTATCTCCAGGCCATGGTCAAGCCCTACACCCCCGCCCGACCACTTCGCTCTGCTGCCTCGGGATGCCTGGTTGCCCCCGTCGCTCAGAGGCCCTTGCTGCCGATCGACCCAGTCACGGCTCTTTTCTGTCCTGGCCCCACAGTGGTGGAATGAACTCCCCACTGATGTCAGGACAGCGGAGTCACTGCCCATCTTTCGGCGCAGGTTGAAAACTCACCTCTTTAAGAACTACTACCCTGTTACTTGTTCTTAGCACTTATTGTATTCACTCATTTAAAAAAAAAATCTCTTTCTTTCACTTTTACTTAAGCACCGGTTTTGCTCTTAGATGCTTGTTTAGATACACTTATGACCTCTGATGACTAGTAGTTCTCCTGATTTCCTACGTTAAATACACTTATTGTAAGTTGCTTTGGATAAAAGCGTCGGCTAAATGACTGTAATGTAATGTAATGTAATGTAATGTAATCCCAATGACACTCTCTTCTCGCGTGGAGCTACACAGTCAAGTCAGTTTATCTTCCACGTAACTTTCTGTCATTGCACGGGTTTGCTAACTGTAAGAACTTTTTTTTAATTTTATTTTTAATTTTTTTACTATCTGTAAGAACTGGCCAACTGTCAAATTCATACTCCAAACGATAGGGGGCAGCTTATTACCAGAAAGTTGGTGTGAAATGCACAGTCCCTCCCAAAGGGGACTTCGCCCGTAGAGCTGTGCCCTGTTCCCAGTCAGTGTCTTGCTAAAAGACATGTTTGCACGGCAAATGCTGACAAGGCCTTGAACTTGGCTTTCTGGCTGAAGGATGGTCTCTGGCCACTTAACTACCCTAAATCTGATATGGAGGAAATGGATGACGCATAACTTTGTCAATTACTAAGCCATGGGTGTTGTATTACCAAACACTTCCAGATCATTTTATGCTCTTTTTGTTGTTCGCTATGTAAGTTTGCACACACAAGGAATTTGACTTGGTGGGACTTTTTATTTATTTATATATATATATATTAGACAAGATCCATGTACTTTACCAATCTGAACTGACTATATGGCATGTATTGTTCATATGGCAATTTTGTTTTTGAGGATATTTGTCAGTCTGAATACGATTAAAATGTACTTTTATCTCTGAGGACTGCTATTGCCAAAATGAACGCATATATATTTATCCTGGCATGTTGCATAAATTTACAATTCAATTGGCAATCTGTCAGATGTTACATGGTTACCCCTCCATGAATGTTTATACGGAATTTTGCAATATTTGAGTAAAAACCTAACTTAACTGAATTAATTTTCCCATGCCACCAGTTTGTTAATCTCAGTTTAAAACATGGCAAGCAACAAATGCAATGCAGAAGATGAGCTACAGTTTCAAAAGAAAACAATAAACACTTATCATTTTAACTTAAAAAAGGTTAAATGCAGAGAATGAATTTCATTGTGTGTATGTACAGTGGCAATAAAAGTATCTTCTTTTTCTTCTAAAATTTGCTACAACTGAAAAGGAAAGAAGCAGATGAAGCAGTCCTGTTATGTGCTTTTAATAATTGAACAGGAGCAATATCCATCCATTATCCGAACCGCTTATCCTGCTCTCAGGGTCGCGGGGATGCTGGAGCCTATCCCAGCAGTCATTGGGCGGCAGGCAGGGAGACAGCCTGGGCAGGCTGCCAGGCCATCACCAGGCTGACACACCCACACACACACACAAACACACACACACACACACACATTCGTACCTAGGGGCAATTTAGTATGGCCGATTCACCTGACCTACATGTCTTTGGACGGCGGGAGAAAACCAGAGCACCTGGAGGAAACCCACGCAGGCACGGGGAGAATATACAAACTCCACACAGAGGACCACCCGGGACGACCCCCCAAGGTTGGACTACCTCGGGGCTCGAACCCAGGACCTTCCTGCTGTGAGGAGACCACGCTAACCACTGCTCCATATAGAGTCTGTAATCACAGGATTTGATTTGGATTTTGTTCCAGAGAAGAAAGCGGAGATTTATAAATGCACATCTCAGACAAAAAGAGTCATCATGGTAGAGAAGTGTGTGTTGTTTTGGTGACAACACTGTTCGGTAGGCAATATGAAACCAAAAATGTTAATATGTCAGATTTAGATGCAGTGTTTGAGAGTTTACAATGTTTTCATTCTACTTTGAGGATACATTATTTGAAGGGATTTTTACTGGTTCAGCTTAACTCAGTGTCAGATCATCTGTCAGTTCTATAACAACCTTTGGTATGAACCTTAACGCTTTTTGTACTATCACACTGTATGTGTTTTAAACCAAATCCGGCTAAATTAAGTGTTTTTCTTGCTTGTAAACTGGAAATAGGTAGCCTGTAGACTGTTTTCTCCTTAATATCAGCTAATGAGTTTAAAAGAAGAGTCACCAATGAGTTTCTAATTAGTCCCTGATGAGAACCTGCCTGGTAGTAAAACATCTTGAATATATCGAATATCTTTCATAACGCTGTGTCGACAGTCAGACTAATTGCTCAACGTGGGATATGCCTTTTAGAAAACATCGGTCCCCTCTTCATACCTCACATGAGATTTATTAATTGGGTCTACCGGTGGGGACATTGTTGTGTATTTATGGGCCTTTGGACAATTAAATCTGCCATAATTTGTTAATAAGTTTTCTTCAGTACAACATGTAGCACTGTAGATGTTGACAGTTGACTAGGAGCAATTCTAGGTTCGTAGGAGCAGTTTATAACTAGCATCAAATGATTGCAGACCACAGACCAGGGAATAAAGTTTGAACTGCCGGCTTGTTTTTATATAAAGAATTGTAAACATAGACAGAGAAACATACACAATTACACAATGAGAATGGATAAATTCCTTGAAACCTCTTGTTTTATGATTTAACCCTTATTAAACCACTATTTTGAGTTTCAGATATTTTAGATAGACATTTTAGTTCTAATTTAGGATCCTTTTAATTCTAATTTCAAGTTATCTCTTGTTTGAGTTGACAAATTATGTTAATTTGTTTTATGTTCTATTTTGTTCTATTAGGCCTTTAGGTTTCAGTTCTAATTTCCATTAACCTAAGTTACTTAACCAGTAAATCAGAATGCCAAAAGTAACACACAATTGCATTACCCAATGAACAGGATGAATGAATAATAAACTCAGCCGATACAGCAATTAACAATACAATAGCAGATCAACAATCAAAATCAATAATCAATGTAGGCTATAATTAATCATTTTTGGAAAGTCCGTTGTTGCTCCACAGACTGAGTCCAACCGCGTTTTGCAGTAACTAACTGGAAATTTCAGTCCTACCACAATCCAGGTGCTCGAATCTGTAGGGTACTGTCCTGAGAATGAGCTGTCTGCAGCCGCAGACAGACCACGTGGACCCAGCAGGTCTCCTATGGGTGGCTCGCCATCTTGTTTCCAGCTTGGGGTAGGAAACACCAAGCGCGATCTTACCAATCCAAAAAAAAAAAAACCTGGCCTGCATTATAACAGGCACATCACACATACAAAGACATTAGTTTACATATCTCTAAATATAATAATCAAATAATAAAATAATCAAAAGAACACAACAGAAGTACCGATTGACATAGTCAATCTACCGGTAGATAAGCGGTTAGCCCCTAGCTAATGGGGCTGACCCTTTAGCCGAGCAGTTAGCGATGTCGCTTTGTGGTGCAGTATACCCCATAGCGAATCCCGCTCCGGGCAAGAAAATAACCGGTTACACTACTACAGCCTGGCTACATGTGGCTAGCTGTGACGCAGGTCAATTTTCTGTGCTAATACACCATGCTGCTGCAGCCTAACTGGAAGTAGCTAGCTTATCAAATCGGTTTGCACAAAAGAAAAATACATCCTGAATTCGGTTTACAAAAGAAAAACGTAGCTCCTCAATAATCTTTACACAAAATATGATCTACAACATAAAACTGAGCTACGTATAGCTTTAACTAGCCTATGCACACGGACATTGAAAACGGAAAAGTTTGGCTAGTTAGCAATTGACTCACCAAGTCCTGGATGATACTCGGACACATTACAAAACCGAGGGTCCGGAGGATGATTAAACCCAACAAAATACTCCTTTCGCAAAGTTCCGTCCCCCTTAGTTACTGTTGCTATGCCCGTCAAGCATTTCAGAACTATCCAGGAAGTAGCCGGAAAACACCAAAACACGAAGGAAGAAATCAGCGCATTGTGTGGGTAAAAAGTAACAGTAATAATACGTTAGCTGTATTAGCTATCAATAATAGCTTGTAGCAAGCTTAGCTTGGAGCAGACAGGTATTTTTGTTGATTTTGGATGGATTATGCTGGCCATGGGGTCTGCTATACTGCCAAATCTATTGCAGACATCGCGCTTCTTGCGTTCTGGGTTTCGGGAAGGGAAAGAAAATTACACCCCCTCCAAACTTTTCAGATATCTAGTATCCGATTTGCAGATCCCATAGGCACACCGTTTCAGCATTTTGTTGTGAGTTTGACGGACCGTTGCTTAGGTAGGATTGGACAAGCACCGTTCTGGGGCGGTACTTTGCGAAAGGTCGATTGTAGCTCACTGCTATTTCAAAGTAGAATCTTTGATCTTCAGCTCCCGTTCTAGTGGCTTCTCTCAAGCGTTTGCCTGGCGTTCTGAAACCTAGCTAGTTCTGGAACTTTCTCCCTCTCGAGCAAGGCAGTTGATTGGCTAATCAGCACTGCACGCGCTGCGTTTTAAGAAATAGCAATCTGAACCAACAATATGAATATGAATTTACTGATACCATGAATTGCTTATCTACTGTTTACTATTTATTTGCAAAATGAATAATTATGATTATTTATGTATTATTTATTATGATTCAACTGTAATTATATGTAGGTTATTTTAACCTGGGTTATCTTGACCTGGGTTACAAACAGTTTTAAACCTTTTGAAAGCACAGTCAAGAAACTCAAACTTAAAATCTAAACTTGCTAAAATACCCATCAATAGTTGGCTTCTTGACATTTACAACAAATGTACTCAACACTGAAATAAAAAAGTTAATGAAAACAGTTTGTTTTGTAAGGAAGTGGCAATATTTAAAGTCCAGCAGTATGGCATTAAATTGTAAAATGTAGCAAATTAGACACATAATAATAACAGCAACAATGATAAATTATTTGTATAGCCATTTTATACGTTAAATGTTAAAGTATAAATGACTGGACAATACAAAGACAATATAAAGTGTAGAATAGAATGATACAATAACAATATAAGTAGAGATACACCGATCAGCCAAAACATTAAAACCACTGACAGGTGAAGTGAATAACATTGGTTGTAACATATTGCAAACTGTCCTCTTCTCTCACGTCTTTTCTCTCTCTCTCCGAATGATGTCTTCTCCTTTCTCCTCTTCTGTGTGTGTGAATTGCGTGACATGAGTCTCCCCTGTGTGCACATGTAGTCTGTCCTCCTCCCAGGTTTTCATGGTGATGGTGGTCGCCACCTGGACACTGCTCGGCATCCCCCTCATCACATTTTCTTTTTAGATATCTTATAAATCCATATAATTTTGGTAACCTGTTTCAATGTTATATCCTTCTCTCACTCAGATGTTTGACTAATGTGTTTTTTGTTTTGTTTTTTTTGTCTGCATGGTGATGCTGGTCACGTGGCTCGGGTCCTGGGCTGTTCCAGTGACATCTGGACACTGCTTGGCATCCTCATCATCATATTATTCCTGTATTTTATAAGTCCATTATAATTCTGTTATCCTCTTTCAATGATATATTCTGTAAATTGTGTAAACACAACATCCCTTGCACGTCTGTCCGTCTTGGGAGAGCGATCCCTCCTCTTTTGCTCTCCCTGAGGTTTCTTCCTATATTTTCTCCCTGCTAAAGGATTTTTTTTTATTATTAGTGAGTTGTTCCATATCCAATGCAAGGGTCTAAGGACAGGGTGTTGTGTTGCTATAAAAGCCACTGAGGCAAATTTATAATTTGTGATAATGAACTATATAAATAAAATTGAACTGACCTATACAATATTAGGCAGGTGGTTTCAATGTTTCAATGTTTTGGCTGATCAGTATAACTATGGATGTTAAATAAATTGCACATGACCTTGCTACATAACATCCACAGGTATTATAAAATATTCACAGGAAAGACTTCCATCAAACCTGTGTGCATGGTGGTTGCTGATGAGGTAGGCTGAACTATAGGAGGCCTTCTTATGGTCCAATTACATTAATAAGCTGAATGGTTTAGATGACCACATAGAGGAGACACTTGAATCACATTCTTACAGAAAAATACTGGACATAGTAAGCTAGATGTAAATGAGTAGAAGTATCTGTAAGAGTGCTTGACAGCAGAGGAACAATTTCCTCTCATTTAAAATTTGCTGCATGTTAGCTTGCACCCCTGACCCGCATCATTACTAAGGCCACCACATATAATATGCTACAATTCTCAGAATCCTGGCCAATGCATGCCTAAATTAACCTTTCTTCCATCTTCATCTGATCTAACCCTTGACTCTCACTCTCTCTCTCTCTCTCTCTCTCTCTCTCTCTCTCTCTCTCTCTCTCTCTCTCTCTCTCTCTCTCTCTATCTACTCATATATTTTCATAATGTGTGTGTGTGTGTGTGTGTATGGTGTTAGTGTGTGTGTGTGTGTTAGTTAGTGTAGATAGCGGGGCCCGAAAACTAAAGCATTAATGATCCTAATTATTTTTGGAGGTGGTAGGTATTGTCTCAGAGAGTAAGGGGAAAATCCCAGAAAATTAAAATTATGCATAATTATGCAAAATGTGCATTTTTCTAAAAATGGCTAAAAACCACTTTTGTCGGCATTTCATATGATTCTGAGCATCTTTGATTTTTTCACCTATATAAAAAAAATTTCTGGGACAGAAATGTTTTGGCATTATGCAAAATATATATGCATTTTTGCAAAAATGCACTTATGATCCTAATTTTTTTTGGAGGTGGTAGGTATTGTTCCAGAGAGGACCAGAAAAATAGAAGAACATTGAAATAATTATAATAATTGTGCATAATTAGGCAAAATATGCATTTTCTACAAATGGCTAAAAACCACTTTTCTCGGCATTTCAGATGATTCTGAACATTTGGGGGGAGGGAGTTGGAGTGGGGGGGGGGGTTTAGGGGCAGGGGGAAGGCGGTTAGCTGGCAGGATGAAGAGGAGGGAGATTTAGACAGGTGGATAACCAAACCGCTACATTGTGGCGGGGTTCTTCTAATATATATATATGTTTCAATTAGGAGCTATCATAATCATCCTCACTTTTACGAAAAGGTTATTTCCTTTGTCCCAAGTGTAAATCCACCTACACAGCTTGACTGAGATATATACATACAAACAACACACGTGTATAGACAGACGTGGATGGGTAATATAATCATGGAGCCTGGTACAGTACTGTGGACATAGCCACTGCGGTATCAGGGTCTGCATCTGTACATAATAGCGTTCCCTCTTGGGCCCCTTTAGTTAATACCGAGTGCGCACATTTCAGGCCAAAGCAAACGGATCAATACATTTTGCGTCATGCGGGGGATGCATCTGGAGCTTTATAAACGCCCATGGGACCCAGCAGGCCATCAGTCGTGAACGCTGCAAGCTCTCAGTAAGCAACATAAGATAACTAGGCTGACTTTACCACTAGGTGACGCTATAGATAGTTCAGTGGTTGGCGAGGGTCATAAAAAGAGAAAAGAGCGTTTACTTTGAATCGATCCACGAGACTAAAATATCACAAATCATATCGGTTAAGTGCGTGTTAGAGTTTAATTGGTACTTCATTGGCTATCGAGATGCAAGCTCTCCGTCAGTGTTGTGCGTGCGCCTCCCGTTCCGCCCGGACTCCTCCGCAGAGGCCGACGGACATCTTATCATTGCGGACCAACATGGCCGCGCTCAGGAGAGCCGCGCTCTGTCTCAGTTTCCTGAGGTAAGTCGTGGAGAAATTTTACATCGTTAAAGCCAACTTACACAACCCATGCCGTATATTTTTCAGTATCACACCGATCCAGTGTAAAGTATTTTTCTTAGATGACTTGAGAATAAACACGTTTTGTTGCGAGCGGAAGCAAACGTCACCTTCGTTTCTGACCTGTCAGCTGATACCCAACGGCAGCTAGGTTAGCTCAAATCGCGATTTGAATCGTCGATAAAAGTAAGATTGTCTCGTCCTTTTGCCTATAAGTTATGATGGACGATCAATGTCTCATTCCTATTGATTTTCAGGAGCTCTAGTGTCCTCAGCAGCAAGAGAAAGCCTGCAATCCCGAGGCTCGGCAGATGGACAGATGCTGTGCGTACAAGCATGGCGTATTTGAGTGTTGGCAGCGGGTTGTGCGCTGTTCCTTTCACACAGGTAGGTTCACGACAGCTGTTCCCTGATTTTATACCTTACCGATGGATATGGTGTTGCCTGGAAGACGAGTCATAGCCCCTTACAAAGACTAATCCTCCTGGCAAATAGATGCATACATGGCGCAGTCGGCATGGTGTTTTCTTCTGTATATAAAGTATAAGGTTGAGGAGATGGTAGTGTGTGCAGCCCAGATTCACAATGCTCAAACATTTTGTTCAGTAAAATATGTTAAGAACATTTTTTTTTAATTTTACAACGAGAATTTATTTGGAACTTAACTAAAATGTGAAATTTCTCTCTTTTAGCAAGTGGAAAATCTCTCGCATGACTCCCTGATCAGAAGAGCAGCCTCAATGGTTACAGACAGTGCAAACACTTACCTTTCCCAGACCACCTTGGCCCTTATAGATGCCATCACAACATATTCCAAGGTATGATTTTGATCACTGTTTCAAAATCGCTATACTGAGTGTAGAATCGCCAGTTTAAAGCTAAATGTAGTTTGAAAAGGGAAACGGCAAAGTCTACCAAAAATTGTTATAATGAAGCACGACAGCACTTGCATCGGTATTGTTCGACCGCAACACTCAGATACACACTTACCCATGGATACAGTGTCAGACCTGATTTTGATTTCGTGGAGTGCTTTGGTGAAGCATGTATATGAATGCTAAATGGTTCAGGCGTTATATTGTGCAAGTAATCAAAATATGGTAGATTTGCTTGATTGTTCACGTTTTTAGAAGGAAAGATCAATGTCCAACTAGATGTCATGTTGTTCATTGATTTTTTTTTTTGGTGGCTTCAGCCCATTTTCATTAATATTAGCATCTTTCAAAACACTAGAATTCAAATAAAACTTTATACTTTCTGTACTTTCATATTTGCATATGAAACTGATCGTTGGTTTCGGTCGTTATGCAACTGTATTGTTTATAAGGGTTGGTATACCTGCAGTCAGTTCAGACTGAAGAGGTCAGTTAGATGAGTGATGAAATGTATCTGTCAATAAACGTTGTGTCCAGATGAACTGATTCAACTTTTTTTGATTTTCTTACCTGGATTATTGAGCATGCATAAAGACATTTATATGTTCTACTTTTTAGTAGGACTTAGAACAGATTGTATACACATCAGAATCTTTTTGAGCTTCTTGATCCAAATTATGTTCTTTTACTGGGAATATTTTGAGATTGCACATCTAGACAGAGGATTGAACTGGACAGAATCACAGCAGCACCATGTCTGGATAGTGATGTAGGTTGGACTTTTCCTTTTAATGTGGTAATACATCTCCCTGATAAGGTTTCTTTGAGTATTAAGTAAATTCTAAGGGTTGCAAAGCAAATTCCATTGAGTTTGCTGACCAATTAGATTGTTGTGTGTAATCAATTTTTTTTCTTAATTAATTGTGTCAGGTAGGCAAAAATAATGATTAAGTTAAAGTTAGATTTTAAAAATAATTGAACTATACTGTCTTTGATTACTGCTGAATGTATTTTTCCCGTTTTCTGTGTGCTTACAGGCTGTGCACACCCTTGTTGCCCTCCAGAGACGATATTTGGCCTCACTGGGAAAGTTGACCCCTGCAGAGGAGGACTCTATTTGGCAGGTGATCATTGGACAGCGTGCAAAAGTAAGCATGTGTTTGCCTCTACTCTCGAACAGTGTTGTAGACATATTGTTTTTGTTTTGAATAGAAATACACCTCAGTTGCTCTGCTCATACTTAATAATTCAGTGTCAGCTTTTCATTCTTCTATGATTTTTACTACAAAACAGATTTGACAAGGGAGTTCAAACAAGATTTTCTGAATGTTTTCCCAAGAAGGCATGAGATATTTGCAGAGCCATTATTGACGTCTTTCTATCTTTTTGCCCTGACAGGTTAATGACAGACTAGAGGAATGCAAGCGCTTTGAGTCAACCTGGATAAATGCAGTCAGCTTGTGTGAAATGGCATCCGAGGCAGCGTATACTTCAGGTATGTGAAAGGCTATTCCTGTTTGAGATGGCTTGACCTGTGTGGTTATTTGAATCAAAGGAGGAATTGAACCACAACTTACAATTGCCTGTGAAGTATTGAGATGTTGAAGTGTTGAGCTAGATCTTCCTGGTGTTCCATAGCAACATGGACTTTTAAGTATCTTCACTAGATTCCTGTTTGTGTCTCTTCCTATTCAGTTGTTGTCAGTCTTACACATGAAATGGTACACAACTTGGTAGTTGTAAGTCAGCGATGCTTTTGAGATGAGTCGATAGTTTAGAACAAAACAGAAGTGATGGAGATGAGCACCTGCTTAATGTTCTCACCTTAGATCCTCTTGAATTTGGCTTGTATCATCTCTTGCCCTTTCCCAGCAATTTGACTAAAGTTGCGTTTGCCTGTGTGTTCCCAGGAGCTGAGCAGGCATCCATCACTGCGAGGACAAATGTTCAGGTGGCCCAGTCACAGATAGAGGAGGCACGCAAACTGTCAGCGGATGCAGATAAGAAGTTGGCTGAGATTAAAGTTGAGGAAATCCAAAGGATGGCTGAATATGCAGCCTTCTTAGAGAAGGATGGTGAGGAGCATGAGATTCATGAGGCTTACTTAAGAGAAGATTAAAAGGAAATCAATGATTTGGAAATCGGGGGAAAAAAGATGAATAGAAAAGTTATTTTTTTACTTTCAGGTTTATGTGAATTCTGGAGTGCCAGAAAGGTATAAGGAATTCTCTGTAAAGGCCAATTGTTTCCACAACTATTGCATTTGACAGATTATTTCCAATCTTGTTCATTCATATTTATGTTTCTAAAATGTTTTGACCTTGGTGAATTACAGTCTTTCACTCACAACAGGAAGAAACATTTTGTGGATGCTTTCAAAACGTAGAGGGAGTGGTTGTATGTTTTTGTATTGAGGGGGGTGTTGAGAATGACATGTTTTTATAAGGAATTCTCTGTAAAGGCCAATTGTTTCCACAACTATTGCATTTGACAGATTATTTCCAATCTTGTTCATTCATATTTATGTGTCTAAAATGTTTTGACCTTGGTGAATTACAGTCTTTCACTCACAACAGGAAGAAATATTTTGTGGATGCTTTCAAAACGTAGAGGGAGTGGTTGTATGTTTTTGTATTGAGGGGGGTGTTGAGAATGACATGTTTTTGAGTTCTTGTGTTTGTGCACTTCCATCTGTATCTATCTCTGCAATATTGAAAAAGAATAATACATGGAAGCTACTCAAGCAAATTTGCAAACAAATGTGTTTGTAATTTGGCACTTTCCTGTAATTTGATTATTTAAGACTATTTATTTGATTAGTGAACAGGTTTTGGAGTATGGGATATGATTATCTCAGAACTCTCAAGTATGTTGTATGGCAGGGACTTAAGCCAATGTTGAACTAGGATTCAGATTTTTTTTGTCATCTTTTAAGTTTATGTGTATTATGTTTCTTTATGTAATAAAGGCACTTTTTCATGTAACTATTGCCTGGTGTCAATGGTGTTCATTATTAGCACTTGGGTGTTATGACAGAGTTTAACTGAAAGAATTCAATTGAATGTACATTTTACTACTACTACTACTACTTTCGGCTGCTCCCGTTAGGGGTCGCCACAGCGGATCATTCATTTCCATTTCTTCCTGTCTTCTGCGTCTTCCTCTGTCACACCAGCCACCTGCATGTCTTCCCTCACCACATCCAGAAACCTCCTCTTTGGCCTTCCTCTTTTCCTCTTCCCTGGCAGCTCCATATTCAGTATCCTTCTCCCAATATACCCAGCATCTCTCCTCCACACATGTCCAAGCCATCTCAATCTTGCCTCTTGCTTTGTCTCCAAACCGTCCAACCTGAGCGGTCCCTCTAATATAATCGTTCCTTTGATTCTTTTTACTATTATTGCCTTTTCTTATTGCAACTTAAATTCATTTGGTGGATTGAAAATGTGTCTTGCAATCAGTGTGACAGAAGTAAAGTTTATTTTTCTCTGTCATTTGAGTGCTGTGCCAAACAGTGATTCAGTTATGTGAATGTAGCATTTGGCAGAAAATGTTTTGCGGCCTGTCCTGGGTGTCTCCCCGCCTGCCGGCCAATGACCGCTGGGATAGGCTCCAGAATCCCCGCGACCCTGAGAGCAGGATATGCGGTTTGGATAATGGATGGATGGATGGAGATGAGATGCCATTCTCAAGAAGCTTGCCACTCGTTTGAGAAGAAATACCACTGAGGTTCCATTGGGAAATATTCCCTTCACAGGAAGAGGCCACAGAATTCTGTCTAACCTCAGCATCAAACTCAGTGATGCCACTTTGTTAAATTCTTTGTCCCATCACAATGACCTATGATTGAGACATATCTGATCTTGTTGGTTATCAAGCAAGCAAGTTTATTTAAATAGCACATTTCATACACAGGGCAATTCAGTGCGCTTTACACAAATAACAGAAAAGGAACAACCATATGAAATATAATTAAAAGAGTAAATAAAAACAAATGGGAACAATCATATATAAAAAATAATTAAAAGAGTACAAAGTACATAAAATGTACTTTGAAATTATAATTAAAAAATAATATAATTAAAAGACAGGTATTATAAAAAGAAAATACAAAGTAAAAAAATAGAATAAAAACATAGTCACTTCCCCACTGGGAGTAACTAGAGATCTACTTCCAGAATTAAAGTGCAGTAGGAATAAGGGGCAAGTTTTAATGCTCAATCATAGGCACAAGAAAAAAAATGTTTTTAACATAGCTTTAAAAATTGCTATATTTGGGTCACATCTAAGATCTTCTGATAGTTTGTTCCATTTGCATGCAGCATAACAGCTAAATGCCACTTCACCATGTTTGGTTTGGACTCTGGGCTGAACTAACTGACCTGAGTCCATGGATCTTAGAGCCCTACCCGGTTTATTCTCTTCAAGCATGTCAGTGACGTATTCTGGGCCTACGCCATTCAGTGATTTGCAGACAAGTAGCAGCACTTTAAAATCTATTCTGTAACTAACTGGAAGCCAGTGTAAAGATTTCAGGACTGGAGTAATGTGCTCTGTTCTCTTGGTCCTGGTTAAAACGCTAGCAGCAGTATTCTGAATAAGCTGCAGCTGTTTAATGGTCTTTTGGGAAGACCAATTAGGAGACCATTACAGTAATCAATTCTACTGGAAATAAAAGCATGGATGAGCTTGTCTTGGTCATTTTGGGATACCTAACCCTTGGTTCTGGCTATGTTTTCAAAATTATAGAAGGCTGTTTTAGTAATTGCTTTGATATGGCTGGTGAACTTGAGATCTGAGTCTATTAAAACGCCAAGATTTCGGGCTTGGTCTTTGGTTTTTAGAGCTCGAGACTTGAGTTGTTCATTTATAATAGTTCTCTTTGTTGCCAAACACAATACTCTCTGTTTTTTCCTTATTTAATTGAAGAAATTGAGCCAGATATATGTGATTATCATCTGCATAACTATGGTAATCCATGTTGTTGTTCTGAAGAATTTGGCCTAAAGACAGCATGTATAGATTAAACAGGAGAGGTCCGAAAACTGATCCCTGGGGGATTTCGCATGTCATAGCCACTGTATCGGATTCATAACTGCCAATGTTGACAAAGTAACTCCGCTCTTCTAAATAAGAACTTAACCATTGAAGGACTGCTCCAGTAAGTCCTACCCATTGTTCCAGCCTGTCCAACAGTATTCTGTGATCTACAGTGTCAAATGCTGCACTGAGATCAAGTAAAACCAGAATGAATATTTACCTGAGTATTCACCCAATATTTACCTAGTATTCACCCGTATATCATTTAACAGTTTTATAAGAGCTGTTTCAGCACCGTGGTTAGGTCAGAAACCTGACTGATATTGGTCAAAATGACCATTTGAGTTAGAGCACTCATGATGGCATACAACTTCAGCCTTGGCAGAAACATTTGTAATAGCTCACATTTTCTTTTCTGTTTGCAATTTCACCTTTGTAACTTTGGATTTCAAATACAGATGGAAGTCCTTATTTGGCCTTGATTTTTGCCCAGTTAATGTTTGACCACATGTGGGACATAGCTCTCACTCTTATCTGCATGTTGTCCCTGTGAATAACAGACCGACACAGATTTGTGCATAAGAATAATTTGGTTAATAATTGTCACTCATTTCCCCGAGAGCATTTCTTTTTTGTACAGGCAGATCTTTCATTTCCTTGTGATTTGTATCTCTCCATTCACTCAATACCTTGTCTTCACTGCAAATTAGCCATGACCTTGGTCTTTCCGTTGCAACTTCAAGGCTCTTTCTCAGTCTCCCATCAATTATTCTATAACATTGACATGCCACACTGCCAAAACAGCGCAACGGCGCCTAAACGTTGTAAATGACCACAAAAGATGTTTTTTAATGACATAAATTTATTTTCTTGTACCTACTTTCATGCAACAAGCAAGTGGTGAACATTATATGCAATCAAAAAGAATCAGTTTAAGCAAAAGATGTGTATGCAGGGCAGTTGTTTTTTTTTTTTTTTACTTGGAAATGAGTAAAGACAGACTTTCATTTTGTCTGTCTTTAAGTTTCATTCAGACTGATAGATGAAACATTCCCACCAAGGCCTTGACATAACCTCTTGTGTACACTTTGCATAAAAATATATCTTAAATCTGATCCAATCTTGTCAAATCACACCAAAATCCAAGTGTAAAAAGGCCCAAGACACATTAAAAAAAGGATATAAACCCAACTGCATGCGATTTCTACTTTAAATCCCTCTTCAGTGAGTCACGGGGTCTGGGGTCTGCTTACACTTTTCGCGTGGTTTGTCCAAGAAGCATTTTCATGCAAAGTGTAAATGGGGTAAATTCTGTTAGTTTTCTCTGGCTTGCCTTGCATTGCTAGATATTATCCAGGAGGTGGCGATATAAATCCATTACAACCACTGATTACGCCAGCGTTTTACTGTATCAGTAAGAGTCGTTTTTATGTGCTTAGAAGTCTGGATAATATGTTCCCGCCACTATGACAGTTGGTTCCTAAAATGCTGTTGTATCAGATATGACTCCATGTTGGGGTTTTTGAGCCTCTGACTGTATGCAGACACTACTGAGAGCCTCTATCTTTCTTCTGCAGCTTTCTGGTGTTTCTTTTTTTTGTTGCTTTTTTCAGAAACAATCATTTGCTTGAACACATACTTTGATGTCGATCTGTGAGATCTTGCTTCCTTGGTTTGTACATTTACTACTGTGCCTTCATTTGGATGATTTGGACCTCCCCAGTGTCAACTTGAGGGGGCGTCCAGGTAGCGTCGCGGTCTATTCCGTTGCCTACCATCACGGGATCGCTGGTTTGAATCCCCGTGTTACCTCCTTCTTGGTCGGGCGTCCCTACAGACACAATTGGCAGTGTCTGCGGGTGGGAAGCTGGATGTGGGTGTGTGTCCTGGTCGCTGCACTGGCGCCTCCTTTGGTCAGTCAGGGCGCCTGTTCGGGGAGGGGGGGGATAGCGTGATTCTCCCACGCGCTACGTCCTCCTGGCGAAACTCCTCGCTGTCAGGTGAAAAGAAGCGGCTGGCGACTCCACATGTATCGTAGGAGGCAGATGGTAGTCTGCAGGCCCCCCCCCCCCCGGGATCGGCAGAGCAGGTGGAGCAGCGACTGGGGTAGCTCGGAAGAATGGGGTAATTGGTCGTACACAATTGGGGAGAAAAAGGGAGAGAACACCCCCCCCCCCAAAAAAGGGTCAACTTGAGGCATGTCTGTCTCCACCTTCCCTCGTCTCCCTCCACTCCACTCACCTGCCCCATATATCGGACAAAAATATCATCGAGTTTCCTTGATAAGGGTTAACCTAGCCCAGGAAAACACAAGACATGTTCATTTCGAGCCTGCAAAATCATTGCGAAGCCTGGTCAAACTAGCATTTTGTAAACAGAGTGTAGTAGATAGACAGGGTATGCCTGCTTAATTGTCTTCACATATGCCCTCTAAAGGTCAGTGTGCGCCGTGGAGGTTTGTCTCAGAGGCAGCTCATTATGGGGAAGACCTCTCCGGAGCTGTAAACACAAGTATGTAGCGTCAGCAGTTAGGTGACCTCTCCTCTGCTCGAGATGTCCAAGCCTTGGCAGGGGATGGAGCCGTGGGGGTAGTGGGATACAGGGGTGGGGTGTTGAGAAGGAGGGGGGGGTGAGAGGAGGTGTGCTGTGACTGGCTCACCAATGTGACTGTTGAGGAATGCTGTGTTTAACAAAGGCTGTTTTCACAGACTGTAGAACCAAAATGCCCCAGACAGGCTGTGTAGATGCACACCCAATGGCCACAGGAGAGGTGGTGCCAATAGAGCCTTGCTTGCCAGAGAGGAATTATATTAGAAAAATGTTTGTGCAGAATAAGCCCTCAGCGTGGAAACCATGATTACAAAGGTCACAGACTGTAAATACTCATAAACCATTAAGTTCTCCCGAGGATACTTTTAAAGAGGGGGAATGCACAGCCTAAATTGGACACTTATGTAGCTTAGGGTCATTTTCTTAAAATAATTCAACAGTTACTGAAAGTACCCTCGCCCAAACTGCCGAGGTCATAGACACATCAACGCTTCATAAAATGAAATGTTTTTTAAAATTTATTTAATCGTCGATTGAAAAGATGACAATGAGATTATTCAATTTAAGTGATTTCTCACATGTCTCTCAGTGGCTTTGAGGGTTACATGCAAAATGGCCCAGGAGGGGGGATTGATTGGGGGAAAGGGCAGAGCTTTCACCTGTGGATTCAGCTCTCTTTGAGGGTATAAATAAACTGCCAGGGGGTATAAAGGCAGGGGGTATGATGGTGCGGGGACACATCACAGGTCATGCTTTAATCATGATGAGGCCTACTCGGTGGCACCATTGTTATGGGACAGGGTTCAATTTGTATAGGAGATGGGGGGATCCTGTACCGTTAGTGTCACCCCCATGAGCACTTGGAGCTAATACGGCATAATGATAATGTTACAGCAGAATAGCATAAGTGAGCTATAGGTGAGCTGTAAGGTAGATGTATAGGGGATAAATCAAACACAACACTATTTTCTTTGTATTTGGGTAACAAAGCATCATGCTTATTTGAAATCACAGAGGGAGCATTTCTTTGCAAAATGAATGATGAAATGGAAGGCACTTTATTTGACATTGTATTCTTACAATGATTTTTTTTCTCTGCATTTAACCCATTGTTATATAGGAGCAGTGGGCAGCTACAGCACCTTGGGACCAACTCCAGTTCTTCTTTCCATTGCCTTGGTCAGGGGCACAGGCAGCAGTATTAACCTTAACATGCATGGCTTGTTGATGGTGGGAGGAAACTGGAGCACCCGGAGGAAACCCATGCAGACACAGGGAGAACATACAAGCTCCACACAAAAAGGACCTGGGAAGGCCTGTGGTTTGAACCGAGGACTTTCTTGCTGTGAGGCAACCGTGCTAACTACTGGGCCACCATGCCACCAGATAACTGAAATTGAAACGCTTGCCTCAAAACAATGTAATTAATTATTTCATTCATTCATTCATCTTCAGCCACTTCTCCAGGGTCAGGTCGCGGTGGCAGGAAGCTAAGTAGGGCACTCCAGACGTCCCTCTCCCCAGCAACACTCTCCAGCTCCTCCTGGGGGATCCCAAGGCATTACCAGGCCAGATTGGACATGTAGTCCTTCCAGCAGGTTCTGGGTCTACCCCGGGGTCTCCTCCCAGTTGGCTGTGCCCAGTAAACCTCCACAGGAAGGCGTCCAGAAGGCATCCTAATCAGATGCCTGAACCACCTCAACTGGCTCCTTTCGATGCGAAGGAGCAGCAACTCTACTCCGAGCTCCCTCCGGATGTCCGAGCTCCTCACCCTATCTCAAAGGCTGAGCCCAGACACCCTACAGAGGAAACTAATTTCAGTTGCTTCTATCCACGATCTCACCCTTTCGGTCACTACCCAAAGCTCATGATCATAGGTGAAGGCTGGAACGAAGACTTACTGGTAAACTCAGAGCTTTGCCTTCCGGCTCAGCTCCTTCTTCACCACAACAGTCCAGTACAACGTCCTCATTACTGCTGATGCTGTACCAATCCGCCTGTCAATCTCCCGCTCCATCCTACCCTCACTCATGAACAAGACCCCAAGATACTTGAACTCCTTCACTTGAGGCAAAAACTCATCCCCAAACCGGAGGGAGCAATCCACCATTTTCCGGTAGAGAACCATAGCCTCAGACTTGAAGGTGCTGACTCTCATCCCAGCCATTTCACACTCAGCTGCAAACTGCCCCAGTGTGCGCTGGAGGTCACGTTCTGATGAAGCTAACAAAACCACATCATCTGCAAAGAGCAGAGATGCAATTCTGAGGTTCCCAAAATGGACACACTTCTCACCTTGGCTGCGCCTTGAGATCCTGTCCATGAATATCACAAACAGAATCAGAGACAAGGGACAACCTTGGCAGAGTCCGACACCCACCGAAAATGTGTTTGACTTTGTGCCGAGAATGTGGACACAGCTCTCACTTTGGTGCAAGGACCGGATGTATAAAGTACAATGTAATCTAGCAACGTGAAATACGTGGATGTTTAGTAACTTCATCATTCAATGACAAATTTGTTGCAAAGTTTCTGTATTATTATTTAGAGAACACCCTGGATTGCCTCAGTGCTGTGTCATTTATAGTTTAACACTTGAAGTTTGTACTGACTCCCATGTTCATTTTCTTCTTTTACTCAGGTTTATATCACATGTCTATTAGGAAGACAAAGGGCCAATTTTAAGGAGCGTTTCAAACCTCTAGAAATTACTCATTGCTGACAAAAGTAATAACAAGCCCCCTTGGAGCAACCAGCGGAGATACAGATCATCCTCATGTTGACCATGTTGTCATTTAAACATGTGAATGAACTGTCTATGGTGAAAATAGGCAGGGAGCACGCATATGTCAATATCTCTCCTCTCTAGGAACCATGAAATGTCCTAATGTTTAAAAAGTGTGTTCTGCGTGCTGTCAAGAACCCTGAGTGATGTCTTGATAGGTTCAAAGATTTGAATGTCAGTGTTTAGATCTGTTCTTTTGGTTATAAAGTAAACAAACAATGATATTAAACAAAAATGGTATGATATTAAAATAAACACACGATATTAGAATAGCAGCAGTCACTGTAACAGCATTAAACATGTGCGAATAGCCCGGAGGATGTAAGTGCCAATAATAAGCTATCGCAATAGAATTTGAGGTCGAATGGGCTCATATTGCAAGTTCAAGTGAGACAAGATGTTGTTCTGTTTGTCCGATTAATAACATATGAAGTATTGTTAAACTTTTCTGTTGAGGGGGGGAGGGGACCATTCCTGTATACAAAATGATGGACGGCTGTGGGATTTCTAAATACATCAGTAAACTGTAACGTTTACATTTGCCTCTGTAGAGTTGACTTTTTGCTTCAAACGTCTACGCCCTAATGTCATAGCCTACTGTTAATGTTAAATCTGGTACTACTACTACTACTACTACTACTACTACTACTACTACTACTACTACTACTACTACTACGACCATTTGTGTGGATTACACGAGGTACAACAAAGGCGTGTGCGCTTGCGTGGTCCCTCAGCCGGCGGTACATCCGACGCGTCACGGTCACCATGGAGAACAGTTGCCAAAGGCTCTGGCGAGGAGCAGGGAGCGGAAAGTGCCGGAGCGCACCGCGGGGAGAGCCATGGAGAGAAGACCGCTACTCAAGAGCACTTTTCCGTCCAAAGGACCGCGACTCACGTTACCCCTGCTCATCCTCGGATTAATCTGTAAGTCATTCGTGTTTCTTTTCGGTTTTCGAAATACTTTCAAAGCTATCTGGAAAAGTTGAGGCGGAGTGGTGCTCGGCCTGTCTTGCCGTTTGCTTGCCGATGGTCTTGCTTTAATGTTTAGTTCACACAGCTAGCTAGCCCCGAGCGACTCCTCCGGCTAAGCTAACGGTATTTTGTCGGCGCCATAAACTGGGATAACTAAAGTAAGATTGCCAGTGCCAACGTGTTGCCAGCTAGCGAGTTCTCCACCGTAACTAACGCTAGCTAATGTTACACCTCCAGCTCAACCGCTGCTAATTATACACAGGCTGTCCAGCCGTACTGAGCTGAATCATGTACAAGAGGCGCAACTTGCAATTTAACGCCGGGTCGACTTGAACACGTTCACGTCTTGCGATAAACTCACCGTCCCCCGTTTCCACTATTTCTCATGGCTGCGTATTGTCACTGACCATTGTAATGGATTGAAATATGATGACGTGCGGTTCACTACGAGCAAAACTAAGGAAAGTTGGATATGGGTGTTTCTGTTTTGTCTTTTGGTGATCCCCGCGTAACGGAAACCGAAAAGGGGAACCTTTCGTGCAAAAAAAAAAAAAGTTTGTGCAAGTGTCGAGATATATCGGGCATCTGAAACGGGAGAGAAAAGCACAGCCGGGTGTGTGTGGGGTGTGTCAGGGGAATTGAAGACATACTTCAACGGCCAGGGGGGGAGGAAAGGCAACTGCAGCCGCGGCTGGGCTCCACGCCAGATCACCTTCGGCCGGTCCGTCGCAAACAGTGCAGCGATGAGGACGCCGCTGTGCCCAAAGTCTCGACCCACAGAACAAGGACTCGTAACTCCCTAACAGGGGCCACTGTGAGAGAAGAAGGGGGTCAACTCCCATTATGTGTGCTCGAATCGCATCATTGAATGCGTACCTTGCAGATGCATTGTAACATTTCAGCAGAAAAAAGGCACCTCTAAATTTTAAACGGGTCCCAACCCATTGCCTCGCTTCAATGAGGTCCATGAAAGAATTGGAAGAAAAAAAATATCTCCGATCAACAAAAGCTGGTTTTCAATTCTGTTGTGGTGCTAATTGTCATTAGTAATTATTCAAAAGAATGATTCAATTTTCGTCACTCCCACCCCCTCCTCGGAGACTATGCTGAATTCAATGCTGACTGTCTGGTTGGTTAACATCTGGTGTTACATTTTGGCAGTTTTCCATTTTGTCAGCACAAGGGGCATTTAAGAGGGAAAAATGATGAGAGATGAGTCGTGAGCGTTAGGAGAATTTTCACATCATTTGTTTACTTTTTTATGTTCCCAAATGTATTTATGCTTCATAATTTGAATTCTAAGTGTCCTGAAATATTGGAAATGATGCTGTTATTTCTATTTAGCAGTTGAAAAATCATTTTATTTGTATGTCTATGGGCAATAATAAGTGAAATCTATCCAAAACAAAGGGCAAAAAGGAAAAAAAAGCCATCGACTTGAACTATCTTCACACAGAATTGATTTACACCCAGGGGTAAAATATATTCAAGTTGAAACCGAATAGTGGGTATGCAGATGTTTTATTTTGTAAGAACTACATTTTGAGTAGTTTATCAAAGAGCAGTTTCTAGAATAGGAACCACAAGCTGGAACCCAACAGAACCCAGAATACCTTTTTAAAATGGTCCTGCAAGGCACATACACACACACATACACACACACACACACACACAATTCTCCATTCCATGCCATACCTTTACTGTCTGTAGATACAAAACGTAGATTCACGAAGTAAGACAGAATTGTTAAACGTTGTTTTGTGGCTGTAAAAAACTAGCGTGTCTTTAGGCTGGCCCTAAGGACGCACTAGATACACCAGCCCTTTCTGTCTTTGATTGAGCAGACAGGTTTTTTTTAAACAAGAACACAATAAATGTTGACTTTCATTCACTGTGTCATTTTCAGAATCCTTGTAGTAGTCGAGGCTGTGAGGAGGGGATCGTTTTAAGGCGTGGCTACAGGCTGTGAGGTCTGTAATTGAAGACCATAGTTTTGTGGGTTTTTTTCCCCTGGGCCTGTATGATTCGCAATCTAAATAAATAATGTAATAATGGGGCCACCTAAATTACAGACTCAATACAGAAATAGATTTTTTAAAACGCAACACACTAAACAGATTTAAGCCTAATGGAAGTTATTGTATATCTGA
The DNA here is from genome assembly GCF_029633865.1 of Lampris incognitus. Lineage (NCBI taxonomy): Eukaryota > Metazoa > Chordata > Actinopteri > Lampriformes > Lampridae > Lampris > Lampris incognitus. The sequence goes on along the minus strand of NC_079217.1, from coordinate 15,968,034 downwards.
ATGTAAATGCAGGGGGGAAAAGCACCCAAAGTCAGTCAACCCTAATTTAACCCATTTTGCCCCAGCTTTATTCCAGCATGTCATCAGATGCAGCCACCAGGACAGGTTAATTATTAGATATACTCATCTTGAGTGAGGAACAGGTGCACAAGTAATATTTTAGTGTAAACACTAAGCAAGTAATATGTTTTGTTTTTGCAGATTTTTAAGATTTTGCCTTCTCCAAATAATGTGTATGTAATCATAAACTGTGCAATATGCCAACCCTCTGCTGAATCTTTTAGAATATGATAATTTTTTAACCAGCCAATTATTACCATTTCACCACCGCCCATAGTGGGTTGCCAGTTACAGTTCTTTCACTATTTTTATGACCAAAGTATTTTGCTCACAGAAAATCTTCAAACAATAGCTTCTTAACTGGTGGTAAGTGGCAAGGAAAGTAGACCAGATTTGTGATTCACACAATATATTGTAACCTTTTGTTAAATGTTTGGTGGTAATTGTCCACTCCTACTTCTTGCTACTCAACTACTATGCTAGGGCGTGATGTAAAAAACTTATAGTGTCTCGATGCACATCTGTGACTCACAGATGTTGAACCCATCTGATCCTCTAATTTAATCTTGAATCCCAGTAGTGAGGCAGTAGACTGAAAACTCCTAATCACAATAAAAGGGTCTTTTGAAGGAGGGCCATCAGCAGATGAGTGTGCTTTCTTGTGGGACATGGTGTGTGTGGGGGAGGACCGGGGAGCAGGGTGAGGTTCTGGCCGCTGAGGCTCTGTTGCTTTAGACTACACCCTCAACCCTTTGCCTCCTTATCCCCTTGACAGATGTGACTGTCAGGGGAAGGGCCAGCTGCTCCCTGGTGGTCCATGACTTAATGTATTGGAGTGACCTCCAACCTTGTCGTGCATAGCCTGCTCCTAGACATGATTTAAATGGGAATAAAAACAACTAAGGCAAAGTTTATGACTAGTGTCTTTTAATCACTATCATTCTGCAGCTTTTACTAAGAGAAGCTATAATGACTAGCTCACCCTTGAACTACCTATGCCAGAATCTGACACAGTATTGATATAGGCTAGACTGTAGGCTGTTTTTTGGAGGGGGACTGTTTAGACACATCAGTAGTATATAATGTAATGAATTTGAATTGTTTGCTTTGAATTAAATTAAAACTGAAATTTAACTGACATTGTATTGTAATAATATATTGTATTACAATAAGATAACATGTTTAAAGACATTCTAGCTATGCTTAAAATCAGCGTTAAATAAGATTACTTGCCTTATCACTGAAAACATTAAGCTGCAAATGATGCAAACGAGCAGAAGAAATGATTAAAAACATTACTGATAATGGCATTATACTTGTTATATGCAACTTTTAGCTAAGTAATGGTGACACTGCATGAATATGTAAAGTTAACTTTATTGCTTACATGGAGATCATGCTGAGATACAGTTTACTTCAAATTTAACTAAAACCTGCATCATGTTGCATCATGGCAGATTAAGCTCACAGCTTTTGCTGTGCAGGTAGGATAGGGTTATGAAATGTTATCTTGGGGTGAATGTGACTTGTCCTGCAACAAATTTTTTATATTTTAAGGGTCCCCCCCCTAATATTAAGCCTACAGAGTGCTTCTAGTCATAATTTATTGCTGTCCACTGAGAGTACCATACTTAGAAGGAAACCCGACTATTTCACTCACAAATTTGAGGTTTTGTATTTAAAGAACTCTATGGTACAGTAGCAATGGCTTCCAGATATTTTCATGGCTATTTGTCTGTAGACGAATAGAGGCAAACCTTTTAAACTGTTATGCCAGCTGCTTTTAGGAATCATGATCTTTTTCCACTGATGGAGCAGATCAGAGAGTGTGACTGACCGGAGTGGGTCAGCATGTGTTGGTTTAGAAGCTTTAAACAGGGGTGTACCATGTGGTTAGCAGGTATAGACTGACAGATTTCATTGTAGTCCTGGTAATGTTTTACTCCAGTTAAATAGCAATTCATTAGGGTCATTGACCAGTATTGGCTTCTTAGGCGGGATTAGCCACCAAAACACAAACTTTAGAATCACTGTGAGTTAAAATTGAGGAAAAAAAACAAACATATTCTACATCATTACAATTACAAAATTATTGCTTTCTAATTGAATGCAAATGCCGTCCTTTAACAAACATTCTATTTTGTGCATGTGTATTGCAGACTCGACTCAAACTCATCAGGATATATTGACACAGACTACTCTTAGCTTTGTTGGCAAGAAAGACATATAAATAATGATACGGTTTTTAAATGTTTAAATTTATAGCTATTCCTACTCAGTTTTTGGCTGCCTCAGCCAGTTGTCCGACACTCTGCTATCAGTGCTATTTTGAGTCAACAATGTGCATTGATATCCTACCACTGCCGTATTGGGCTGGTTGGGCATAGTTTTAACTACTTGACTACTGCCAAGGAACAGTGAAGCCTTACACCTAAGAATCACTCTAAACTTCCTTGTCACTGCCTAGAGTAACCTAAATAATAAGGTTTAAAATAAATAATAGCTCAAGGCTAGGACTAAATCCTCTAACCTCTCCGAGGCTTCAGCCTCGGCCTAGTATGTGTCAGATTATGTTAGACAGCAAACCTAAGGCAAAAAAAAAGATTTTTCACGTAATTTAGATTAAGTAGCCTGACTGATTTCGCTTGCAGATTGACCCTGCCACTTGCTGCAAGTATACAGCAGTGATGGCTTTAATAGGATTTTACACAACCACATCCCAGCTGGGGCTGAGCCAAATTATTCAGTTTCTTATGCTGTCCCGGCTACGCCTCCCATGTTCACATACCTCCCTGCGATAGTTTCCACTCTCCTATTTCAATCTCTGGCATAATGTCTTGTTTCTTTTATGGTCAGGCTGTGATGGAAAGAGCTGGATAGATTTGATCTCTTTGAATATAGTTTTAACTGCCTACAGTGTTGAGAAACTAAGGTAGCACTTGACTCTACGCTACATTCCTCTCAACAGGGAAGCTGCTGTTATGCACAGGAGAAAAGTAAGATTACTGCTGTCCACTGACAAACACGGTTGTCAATTTGCTGTGGTTGCTATTTTTTGCCTCTACTTAGATTGTGAAATCTCTACAAAACAAGTGGCCGGGTCTACTTGGAGCTTCAAAAATAATATATGAATATTCTTCACATTCAATATTCCGTGGGCGGCACGGTGCTCAGTGGTTAGCACTGTTGCCTCACAGCAACAAGGTCTTTGGTTTGAACCCCAGGCCGTCCCAGGTCCTTTTTGTGTGGAGTTTGCATGTTCTCCCCGTGTCTGTGCGGGTTTCCTCTGTGTGCTCCAGTTTCCTCCCACCATCAAAAAGGCATGTATGTTAGGGTAAATACTCCTGTCTGTGTCCCTGACCAAGGCAATGGAAAGAAGAATTGGAGTTGGTCCCCGGGCGCTGCAGCTGCCCACTGCTCCTATACAATAGGACGGGTTAAATGCAGAGAACAAATTCATTGTTAGACTACAATGTCAAATTAAGTGACTTTCTTTTTTTTTACTTGCATTGCCTCTTAAATGTGAACACTGCTCATTTTAAAGAATTGGCTTATGCTGTTCCATTGCCAACACCAGTATAATCATCAGCTCTCTCCCAAAGAAGCCAAATAAGTTTGTCTATGGGTTATTCTCATATTATGTCACATATAGCGTGACGGCAACACATCCGCCATGTTGAAGGACAACAGCTCCAATCCATAGGATACTGTGTTGCTCTCACTGCGCGATGCTAAACGTTTTCTAAACAGTCAAAGTGGACAGAATTCGTTTCAAGGTTTGATCCATACAGAATAGCTATCGTGGTTCGATATTTTACAACGGTTAATTTCAGCTCTGTTTTTGGTTGTTCCAATCGAGCTGACAGAGAATGGAACAAGTCCTACTTTCGCTTTCCAAAGATAATCAGCCATCAAGTAGAAGAAACTCGAAGGTTGTCAGAGGAAAGAAGAAGAAAACAGATATCGAGGATAAGTCGGGAAGATCTTTCAGATGAAAAATTAGTATCATGCAGAAGTTAAGATACCTGCTTTTACAAAAGGGAAAAAGCAGCTTGGTCCTTTAGAAATTGAGGCAGCAAGAAAAATTGCATCTGTCTGCATCCATGTGGAGTGTGTCATCGGCCTAGTACTGAGAAAATGTACAATTTTACAAGGAATTTTACCAACAGACTACCTCAGTAATAAGAATAGTGCTGGTATGACTAACAGTGGATACAATTACCTTGGTTTCTTGTGCATTGACAAATGTGTGTGACTCAGTAGTTGCTTCAGACTGATACAACTTTCAAGTTATTATGGTTCATTGTATAAAACTGTTATACTTTAAAGAAACAAAAGCATTTAAAAATAAAGACAACAGTTCAATTTTATTAGATATTTTTCAGTTGTGTGTCAATCATCCTCAGCAGTTATAAGCTAAATCTTAAAATTACATGGTTTGAATGTAATTGGTACAAGAGGGTGGGAAACTGCTTTTGTTCTGTAAATTTGTTAATATATTGGCCTAACATATCGATAAGTGCGAGTTTTTCCATATATCTCTCTTTGATTTTTCCATTTAAAGCTTGTACATAATTCTTGATCAAAGCCATCGCAGAATTGCATGAGATTGGCCTAACAGCCGAAAATCCTCAAATCGAATCTGGTCATTTGCGCTGTTAGGCCAGAACTTTGTAAAATTTATTTTGCAAACTGTTTCAAAGAGTGGATAACAACTGCGATGTTTTATTTCCATACGTTTGTCCGATTTTCGCTTAAAATTTATTGTAAACACAAAGGTACTATTCCTATACTTAACCCCTATAGGAGTAGTACCTTTCCTAGATGGCCTTTTGTGGCATCGTAGACTGGTCTCCATACACCCCAGCATCATGTGAAGCACAAAATATTGCATCTCCATGATGAATGACCGTCCTTGCGTGGTGAAGAGCCACACCGTCCTCACGGTAATTGTGTTAACATTGTCAGGAGACAACAGAGCAGAACACGGCTGATCTAGAGGAGTAAACCTCGATAATAAATCCTGCTATTCCTATGGGTAACAGTAGTCTTAGGTGCATTCATCGATAGACTGATGTTATGGACCGGGGGACATCGTGGCTTTGCAGATAATCAATGCATCTTGACAATGGAAAGGCACAAAATCTCCAGGTAGCGGAGAACCATAGAACTGCATGTGGAGTAGCGCCCCATGCTTTGAATAAACATGCGCAACCGAAACCCTGTTGGGGCGTTCTAACGGACGACCTAGGGGAGATGAAGTTGTAAACACAGATCAACAATGAGAACTTCAGTGTAAACAGTGGTTGCTAAGGTCTAGCTGTCCTCCAGCATGACGGAGCAGTTCATTGTCAATGAAGAAGTCACGTGATTGAGAATAACCCATAACGTGATGTTTTATCTAGCTGTATTTTTTTAATGGTAATGTAGGCATACTAGTTAGGGCGTGTTAAGTGGTACATATACAGGCACAAAGGCTTGCATGTATTCTTGGACAGGACACGTCTTAGTAAAACTTTCCTTCCTTTTCCTTCATTCTCTATGAAGCTCTGTATTGTTTGCATCACAGAGGTGGAGTGGGGCAACTTTTCTAATTTCTAGCTATCAAAGCTAGTGGTTAGGCTTCTACTACTAATAATGACTGCAGTGTTGTGTCATATGAGTAACATTCATTGGCCTATTTCGTAGCTAGTAATCAGCAATCTTTTGAAACAAAATTAAGAGATGGGATCCAGACCATTATAATAAGGAACAGGTTAATACAAGAGTTGTGTTATAAGTAGTAGGGCTGGGCAACATCTCTGTTGTATTGATATCGTTATATGAGACTAGATATCGTCTGGGATTTTGGATATTGTGATATGGCATAAGTGTTGTCTTTTCCTGGTTTTAAAGGCTACATTACAGTAAAGTGATGAAATTTTGTGAAATTACCAGACTGTTCTGTTATTTGTCTTTATCCACTTAGTTATTAAAGAGGCATTACTGATGATTATTTATCAAAAAGTGCCAGTAGTCATCCCCGCAATATCTCCGCGATCGTTACAATATCGAGGTATTTGGTCCAAAAACATTATGATATTGGATTTTGTCCATATCGCCCAGCCCTAATAAGTAGGTTATTGATAGAACCGTCCTAAATAAAATGCAGCTTTTCTATTCTATTCCATTCTATTGTATTTCACACTGAATGGAATGAGGAGTGGGCTAAGTTTTCATTTTTGTCTGTTGGATAACACGCAAGTGCCTTCCTGTAAGGCTAATCTGGAAATGTGCTGGTTTCGACAGCCTGGACTCTTATTAGATGTCCCAAATGGCATCAGCTCTCCCTGTTTTCACTGTTCAGAGTGCATGGCAACAATGACTCCAGAATACTGCTCTAATCTCCTGCAGGAGCAGGGTGAGTTAGAGCGCTCACAGAGGTGGGAGTGGCGGGAAAGTAAACTGCCTCTGACCGGCATAATGCTAGTGAAACACCACACTGACCAAACTACTGCTTTTATGGACCACTGGAGTTTACACAGTTCAGAGGATTGTTTTTGTTGTGCTGCTTTTACTTCCTGCTCAATTGTGAAGTGGTGATTGTTGACATGAGTAGTGATGCAGACTGTTTGAAAATGTCCAAAGCCTCAAGAGACTCCATTGTCATATAGTCAAGGTACTGCATTACACATACTGTAAGCTATTATCTTAAGATGTGATAAGGAGCTATTTGATAGGAAATGGGTTATGGTTTGGCCTAGTCAAGTCATAATAACTGTAACCCACTATATAAACTTCACTCTGATAGGTTTTGATAAGAAATGTTCTGACAGTCACATTGAAATCAGCAGGAACTGACTGACGAGGCAACATTAATTAGCACCCTTACACAAGTAACAATGTATCTCAAGTGCAGAAAAAAATGATGCTCTACTAACACATTGATTTGTAGCTATACATTTTACCCTCCATGGCATAAGGATGCTGGACATGGATCGTCACACACCATGGTGGTGCTTTGGGCATAGTGATATTTATAAATGCTTCACCTATGTGGAAAACTGCTTCACAACATCAATGATGGGGCTACTAAGAGATTTGCTGAAAAAAATATTTCTTAAATGCATAGATTAGCAACTATGATACATTTTACTGTCTTTACAACATTAATACAGATGGTGTACATGTAATCTTGACATGCATAGATTAAATTTTTTACTCATCACAGAGTAAGGAATTTTGACAGATCATTACACACTGTGTTGGTGCTTTGGACATAGAGATATTTATAAATACTTCACCTATAAGTGAATAAAGCGCTTCACAACGTCATTGTTGGGGTAACTAAGATTTGCTGAAAAGAAATTTGTAGATACATAGATCATCAACAAAAAGTATGTGTTTTGTCAGTTACAACAGCTGAACTCAGGCATGCGCGTTAACCTGGTTTGGAGGGAGGGGTGAAGGGAGGAAAGGAGGAAGCAGCGAGGGGCATTGGGGGGGGGGTTATTTTATTTATTTATTTTTATACCCCCCCCCCTTTTTTTTCCCCTCCCCAATTGTACTTGGCCAATTACCCTATTTTCCGAGCTGTCCCAGGCACTGCTCCACCCCCTCTGCTGAGCTGGGGAGGGCTGTAGTCTACCACATACTTTTTCCAATACATGTGGAGTCGCCTGCTGCTTCTTTCACCTGACAGTGAGGAGTTTCGCCAGGGGGACGTAGCGCATGGGAGGATCACGCTATTCCCCCCAGTTCCCCCCCAGAGGAGGTGCAAGTGCAGTGACCAGGACACATACCTACATCCGGCTTCCCGCCCACAGACACGGCCAGTTGTGTCTGTAGGGACGCCCAACCAAGCTGGAGGTAACACGGGGATTTGAACCGTTGATCCCCTGTGTTGGTAGGCAACGGAATAGACCACTACGTTACCCGGATGCCTAGGAGTGTTTTTTTTGGGGGGTTGTTATGTCAAATTTGCATACTTCTCCATAGCTGCCCACCCCAGCTTTAAGTATGATGTCACTTACTGTGCTTAAATTATGAGAAAATCTCAACTGTCCTGCTTGTCATTCTCCAATGTCTGGTTTGTTGTGAAAGGACTGGTTGAGGTGAGGAAAGGTGCCAGTGAGTACAGAGGCATTGCATGCTCTATATTGTTTACTGCATTTGGCCATTTGACATAAAAAACTAAGATTTTGAAGGGCAATTCATGTGCATCCATGTGTTTATAAAGGACAAGGCTGTTGCAAATTGTATCTAATATCTGTGCTTCTCAAATCTGAACCAGCTTTAGCATTTGAAACTGTAGGAATCTCCCCTCAGTGCATGCAGAATATCAAGAATTTTGGTCCCATTTCAGTGTTAGTGGTCACTTCCTAAGAACCAGTGAATTACAATAACAATAAAACAGTGTATTTGTCCTTTCCTTCTCTGTGCCTTACAATAGCAAAAAGCAAACAAGGTATATTTGTTGTAGTATAAGGCAGTGGTTCTCAACTTTTTCGAGTCGCGACCCCCCAGAATAATCAAGTCGTTGTTTGTGACCCCCCCCCCCCCACACACACACACACAATAGCACTGGGACATTTAACTCACTACAACCTGATGCAAACACATGTTTTTCTGTCTGCAAAGCAATGGTTTTCCTGTGTGAGTTTGGTAGCTTTCATGTGTTACATTACAGTAATCCCTGAACAGTCTCGGACAAACAGTTATCAAACTAATTCGATTTTGGCTTTAATTAGTGTTTTTTGATTTATTGAAATAAGGGCACTTCATGTGCACACACACTTTGACACTGACTCTCACAAACACACTCAATAAAATCTGTTCCAAGGCAAATTATATCACTGGTGCAGACGATGTAATGTAAAAACCGTTCCCCAGTCTAAAATACGTTATTTTGTTTTTGTTTTTGATTTGTTTTTTTTTTTCAGAATCATAATAGTTTATTCATGCCTGAGGGGAAATTGGGTTTTCCACATTGCTGCGGAACTGCTGCTGTGGGCTAAGCATCGCAAATTGTGGTAACTCACTCATGGGCGCAAATTGTGATCACTCACACGTGAGCGCATCCTACTAAATGTTAGTCTTTGACACATCAACTATATACATTAATCTTGTTGTTCTGGACTGCATCTGCTGTTAGTCTGCTGTTGTCCTTGCTCTCCTTTGATTGCCACAACTCACACATCCTACTCGCATCTTTGTAACACTTTATTTTTAAGGGGTGTGTATAAGACTGACATGACACCATCATAAACGTGACACGACACCTGTTCTTTAACATCAAGGAGTCTTTATGAATGTTTATGACTGTTGTCATTAAGTGTCATTTGGTCAGTTATGTCATTATTAGTGCAAATTTTACATTGTTTGAGATGTCTTGTTTTTGAGCTGCAGACGCACAAAATATATCAAATCAAGCAGCTTGGCCCCTCTCGGGTTGCTACAACAAAGACATCTCAAACAATGACAACTTTTCATTGAAAATAAAGTGTGACCCATCTTTGATATAGTCTTTGATATATCAACTATACATTAACCTTGTTCTGGACTGCACCGCCTATAGGTCTGCTGTTGTCCTTGCTGTCCTTCAATTTTCTCGACAACCATTCCTCCACGCACAATAGCCACCAAGATCCCTGGATCCCAGGGTCCTCTGAAGAAGCTGACGCATAAATTGTATCCATATTATTTGCATAGAAGCTGTTATCGCTGATGTATGTCTTCAAGTGAATCATATGAGAAATTGAATGCGTTTTTAACGAATCAGACTCAAGTTTATTGGCCATGTAGGTTTGCACATACATGGAATTTGACTCCGGTTTCGTGGCTCTCACTGTACTTAACATAGTATAACACCACGATAACACAGCAATCTTCAGATATATACACAAGGACTGACTTTAAACAGACAAAATAAGAGACGATAAAGTGCAATGGTGCAGAGTATATCAGAGATGCTGAAATAAATGTTAGCTGGTTACTTACATACATACCTGAAGTAGATGGACGTGACCGAGCAGACCAGTATATGTTCAATGTACAGTACAGTATATACAAAATGGTTGGATTTATTTGACAATGTTAAGCGTTCATTTGAATGACAGGCCGTGAAAAGAAACTGTCTTTATATCTGGTTGTTTTGGTGTACTGTGCTCTTTAGTGCCTACCAGAGGGGAGAACTTGGAACACGTTGTAACCAAGGTGTGATGGGTCTGCAGTGATGTTGCCTGCCCGTTTCCTGACTCTAGAGATGTATAAGTCTTGAATGGAGGGCAGGTTGGCACCAGTGATTTTCTCTGCATACTTAACTGTCCATTGTAGTCTGTCCCAGTCCTGTTTGGTGGCCGATTCAAACCAGACAGTGATGGATGTGCAGAGGACAGACTGGATTATTGCAGCGTAGAACTGAATCAGCAGTTCCTGTGGCAGGTTGAACTTCCTGAGCTGGCGGAGAAAGTACATCCTCTGCTCGGCCTTTTTGATGATTGTGTGTATGTTGGATGCCCACCCTAGGTCCAGGGAGATTGTGGAACCCAGAAATCTGTAGGTTTTCACCACAGACACCATGCTGTTGAGTTTGTTGGGGGGGAGGTGTTGGGGGGGCTGCTCCTGAAGTCCACTGTCATCTCCACAGTTTTGAGTGTGTTCAGTTCCATGTTGTTATGGCTGCACCAGAGGGCCAGCTGTTCAAACTCCCGTCTATATCCAGACTTATCACCATCCCAAATAAGGTTAATGATGGTTGTGCCATCCGCAAGCTTCAGGAGTTTAACAGACAGTTCTCCTGAGGTGCAGTCATTTGTATAGAGAGAGAAGTGCTGATTGTCCGCGTGCTGGATGTGATTTTCCCCAGCCCAAGGTGACAATGATTTATGTTCGATTTCTGTAACATTCAGTGCCTGCAATGTTTTTTCATGAAGATCCTGATATGAACAATGATCTACTAAACATACTACTAGACATTTTGGACAGTATTGCTCTCTCAAAGAAGTGTTTAAGAGTACTGAGGGCCAGTGCAGAGCCTTTTATACTTTGGCGGCACAGCAGTTAAAGAGACAGTACAACTATTTTTCATATCAGGTGCACTGTGGATCTGGACAGTTTCTTGCTTGTTTGCCCCACAGCCATTTGGTGAACCCTTGAAAATGATTTCATGACCCCCTTGGGGGTCCCGACCTCCAGGTTGTGGACAAATGGTATAAAGTATTGTAAGAATATACTGTTATTTAGACCAGTCAAATTAAATAGGATTTTGCAAGAGGGTCAAGGTTGGCCATGTAATGACAACAAAGAATAGGCCATCTTGAACTGCAAAGAATCATCTGGTTTTCCTGAGCTTTTGGCCATGAGTGGCACTGTTGCTTCACAGCAAGAAGATCCTGGGTTCGAACCCCAAGTCCTTTCTGTGTGGAGTTAGCATGTTCTCCCCGTGTCTGTGTGGGTTTCCTCCCACCATCAAAAAGACATGCATGTTAGGGTTTAATACTCCTGCTTGTGCCCCTGACCAAGTCAATGGAAAGAACTGAAGTTGGTCCTCGGGCGCTGCATCTGCTCACTGCTCCTATACAATAGGATGGGTTAAATGCAGAGAACAAATTCATTGTAAGATACAATGTCAAATAAAGGGGCTTTCTTTCAACATTTTTGGCAATTAAGTTTAACCCTGATTCAAACCCACTACAACCTCTTTGGTGCCTGAAATTAGTATGGGGGGTGCTTTATGGCAAATGGGAGGAGCCAAATCATTGCTCAAATGCAAGTTGTCAATTTGTGGTGGAATTTTTACTTTACAAATTGCATACATTTCAGGTTCGCACCGGATTGAAGTTTACAGTACTGTCAATTTTATTCATCATTACAAATTGCTGGATGTCCCTAAGTGTGGCTTTTGGACTAGATGTGTGAGAGACATCATTTACGTCACTTAAGATTATGTTTGTCAGCTGCTAGTTGATGTTGCTGTGCAAGAAATCTAAAACGGGACAATCCTGGGAATTATTTTAAAGCAAAACATTGTCATTTCCTCAGGGTCTCTTTGGTGTGTGGGAAACTGGTTACATTATGAAAGATTATCCTAATGAAAGTACAGTAGCCTATTTAGACCAAGTGAAGGGAACAGGAGACTGTGATTGTTACAGGAGTTTTTTTTCTCTTTGCACTGCCCCACCCACTCCTCAAAGCGTCTGATCTATTTCTGTCTGAATGAATGAAAGTCTAGTTTAGTTTTATTTTATTAAGAATTGTTTTGTTTGGAAACTAGTGTCTTCTTTAAGGGAGTGATGTGTGAGTATGTGAAAGAAATCAAATGTCCAACCTTTGTTAGTTTAGACAGTATGTAGGGTCTCATCTCTCAGAGCATTGTATGTTGTTAGGCATGGTTCACTGTTGGGCATACAGCTGAGCATTGTTAAGAAAGACTGGAGTGAGGAAAAGCACATTTTTTTCAGCTCTCCACCCAACTGCAACAAAGCACAGTTGTGTGGGATACGGTTGGCCAGTAATGTTTTTCCCCGTTGGAAACCTGCAACTGCAGTGAAACAGACATCAGAGAGACTCAGGCAAATGTCAGTCAATGTTAAAGACATGGAACAAGTATTCCACAGTTTTTACTACTACATACTATTATGGAGAGTTAGGCTACCTAGTGTTAAACAAAGGCTGTACATGCCTTCTTTGTTTGGCTTGACTGTAGGTCTTAGCGGATGTTATGAATGATTTAATGATGAAATCAATTGAATAGTTACTGATCCAACTATAAGAAACTATATGACTATATATATATATATATATATATACACTACCGTTCAAAAGTTTGGGATCACATTGAAATGTCCATATTTTTGAAGGAAAAGCACTGTACTTTTCAATGAAGATAACTCTAAACTAGTCTTAACTTTAAAGAAATACACTCTATACATTGCTAATGTGGTAAATGACTATTCTAGCTGCAAATGTCTGGTTTTTGGTGCAATATCTACATAGGTGTATAGAGGCCCATTTCAAGCAACTATCACTCCAGTGTTCTAATGGTACAATGTGTTTGCTCATTGGCTCAGAAGGCTAATTGATGATTAGAAAACCCTTGTGCAATCATGTTCACACATCTGAAAACAGTTTAGCTCGTTACAGAAGCTACAAAACTGACCTTCCTTTGAGCAGATTGAGTTTCTGGAGCATCACATTTGTGGGGTCAATTAAACGCTCAAAATGGCCAGAAAAAGAGAACTTTCATCTGAAACTCGACAGTCTATTCTTGTTCTTAGAAATGAAGGCTATTCCATGCGAGAAATTGCTAAGAAATTGAAGATTTCCTACACCGGTGTGTACTACTCCCTTCAGAGGACAGCACAAACAGGCTCTAACCAGAGTAGAAAAAGAAGTGGGAGGCCGCGTTGCACAACTGAGCAAGAAGATAAGTACATTAGAGTCTCTAGTTTGAGAAACAGACGCCTCACAGGTCCCCAACTGGCATCTTCATTAAATAGTACCCGCAAAACACCAGTGTCAACATCTACAGTGAAGAGGCGGCTGCGGGATTCTGGGCTTCAGGGCAGAGTGGCAAAGAAAAAGCCATATCTGAGACTGACCAATAAAAGAAAAAGATTAAGATGGGCAAAAGAACACAGACATTGGACAGAGGAAGACTGGAAAAAAGTGTTGTGGACGGATGAATCCAAGTTTGAGGTGTTTGGATCACAAAGAAGAACGTTTGTGAGACGCAGAACAAATGAAAAGATGCTGGAAGAATGCCTGACGCCATCTGTTAAGCATGGTGGAGGTAATGTGATGGTCTGGGGTTGCTTTGGTGCTGGTAAGGTGGGAGATTTGTACAGGGTAAAAGGGATTCTGAATAAGGAAGGCTATCACTCCATTTTGCAACGCCATGCCATACCCAGTGGACAGCGCTTGATTGGAGCCAATTTCATCCTACAACAGGACAATGACCCTAAACACACCTCCAAATTGTGCAAGAACTATTTAGAGCAGAAGCAGGCAGCTGGTATTCTATCGGTAATGGAGTGGCCAGCGCAGTCACCAGATCTGAACCCCATTGAGCTGTTGTGGGAGCAGCTTGACCGTATGGTAGAGCTGTGAACGAATGCCAAAAATAGGCCTCGAACGAATAACGAATATTACACACTGAGGTTCGAATGGCATTCGAATACCTTGAATTTGCATATCACCCCCAAAAATCAATACAGAGAGAGTAAGTCTATTGTAGCCCGTGTTTTTATTAACAGCATATTTATGACAACATACAACTCCAGCACATTGTCCGCACATATTAGTCCAAAAACTGTTGTTGAGCACCCCTAAACATAAAATAAACCTGACTAGGAAAAGGCCAGATGATGTTAACTAGGGCCTACTCTAAGTAACATACAGGTAAAATAAATCTGACTAGGAAAAGGCCAGATGGTGTTAACGAATTTACCGTAAGTAACATAGGCATAGTAAATTATCCATGACCCACGGGGCTTAAAAAAATAAAATCAAGAGTCCTACTCACTGTAGTAGTATAAGAAGTTGTGCTAATAGTGGTTTGCGAGAAAAACCAAAGCGTCCACGTGTTCAGACTCGAGAGCGCTCCTTTTTTTGGTGACCATGTTTCCCGCATCAGAAAAGACACGCTCAGAGCGCACGGATGTCCCTGGCACGGCGAGGTATCTCTGAGCCATCTTCCCGAGGTGTGGATATATTCTCTCTTCGATTTTCCCATTAACAGCCCAAAACCCAAAGAATTTCCATACGTAACTTCTCAGATGTTGTGGAGTATGAATGACTCTCGCAGGAGATGTGCTAGTGCTAGTGCTAGCGCTTGGGTCACAGCCAACGTTCTTCTCGGATTCCGCCATTTCCTGTGTTCTATGAGCCCGCCCGCTCGGCGTGGGAACTGACAAGAGCTTTTTAATTTCCGGTTTTACTACGGATGTAGGCTATGCTTATTTTCATAAAATACGTTTCACGAAACCATCATTTATTTCCATTTAAACGTGTGTGCATTAATAATAATAATATTAATAAGGGGGAAAAATATATTTAAAAAATATATTACAAAAAATCGAATTTCATATTTTCATATTCAAATTCGAATATTATTACCATAATTCGAATGTACATTCGAATTTCAAATGCTATCTGACAGGCCTACCGTATGGTACGCAAGAAGTGCCCATCCAACCAATCCAACTTGTGGGAGCTGCTTCTGGAAGCGTGGGGTGCAATTTCTCCAGATTACCTCAACAAATTAACAGCTAGAATGCCAAAGGTCTGCAATGCTGTAATTGCTGCAAATGGAGGATTCTTTGACGAAAGCAAAGTTTGATGTAAAAAAAATCTTATTTCAAATACAAATCATTATTTCTAACCTTGTCAATGTCTTGACTCTATTTTCTATTCATTTCACAACATATGGTGGTGAATAAGTGTGACTTTTCATGGAAAACACAAAATTGTTTGGGTGATCCCAAACTTTTGAACGGTAGTGTATATATATATATGAAAAGACAGGAGGCGGAGCTGGAGGTGGCAGAGTTGAAGATGCTAAGATTTTCATTGGGAGTGATGAAGAAGGACAGGACTAGGGACGAGTGTATGAGAGGGACAGCTCAGGTTGGATGGTTTGGAGACAAGGCAAGAGAGGCAAGATTGAGATGGTTTGGACATGTGTGGAGGAGAGATGCTGGGTATAATGGGAGAAGGATACTGAATATGGAGCTGCCAGGGAAGAGGAAAAGAGGAAGGCCAACGAGGAGGTTTATTGATGTGGTGAGAAAGGACATGCAAGAGGCTGGTGTGACAGAGGAAGATGCAGAGGACAGGAAGAGATGGAAACAAATGATCCACTGTAGTGACCCCTAATGGGAGCAGCCAAAAGTAGTAGTAGTAGTTGCTGATCCAACTATAGGAATCCACTTGTTCTGCAATTAGAGAATACAGTTTGCTTCTTGTGTTAGTTTCCCAACACTTAACACAGTAATGGCTCAACAAAAATCACATCTTCACACCTTCAGAGGCAAAGAAATTATTTTCCAAAAGAGCAATTTCTAAGCTTCAAAAATTCAGCTTTATAAGGACAAGTGGCTTCGACTGCACTTGATGAGTTAGGAATCTCAGGCATGGACACAACTACTACCCAAGTGTGAATTTCAACACTACTGGTGTGACAACAATTGCATTGGGCTGTCTCTTAGCATCAACTTGTCAGGGATGTCATACACTTATGCTCTAATTAAGAGACTCCCAATTTAGCAAAACCCCTGACAAAGAACCACTTAACTTAGATCATCTCAGAGAAATGTCTGGATGCTACTCCCAAGACCACAGCCTCTTGGGGCTGTTTCTGCCCTCATTGGCAGCCTCTGTCATAGGCCTGAGCTTTTTGTTTCATTTTTTTATTTACTCTGATAATGTTACTATGTACAAATTTGCACGTTACTGTGCTTTTTCTTTATACATGGGAAACATCGTTAATGGCAAACCCCCAGGTTAGTATTATTGCATGCACATTCTTTCGCAAATACTTTACCCCTTCACAACTACCACCAACAACGAAGCAGGGCACTGCAGGAATGTTTGTGTAGCTTCAGTAAACAATGGCAGACATCATCTTTCACAAGACTTACATCACAGTTGTAGCACACGGTGTTGAGAGGTTGCAGCCTATCCTGACACTCTGTTTATCAACACTATTGATTTCAATTTTTTTTCTTGTTTAAAGACTGATTTTTAATCACATGTGACCGGGACGAGAAGGGCACAGACACAGTGCTGCTGGGGGAGCGAGGAGAAAGGGGTCTTAAAGAGGACAGAGTAACATGTGAAAGGACTTGGCCTGCCCCTTTGAGAGGCCTGTCAGCCTGTTTTTGTCTCTGCCATGAATTAACTGACTGAAACCGCCTCACACCCTCACAAGTTACAATGCTAGGAAGGAAGGGGGTAGATTAGAGTTGGTGTTCAGACTAATGGCTTTTCACACTGCACAAATAATTCCCTACGATAAAGGCAAGCCATAAAGCAGGCAATTCACCACAACAGAGTACTTGGCTACTCCTGCCTCCAGCTGATCTAGACAGAGGTATGGGTCTCACAAAAGAAAAACAAAGTTCTTGGACGCCTATACCATAAACATATGATTTTTTTTTTCTGGTTGACTCCTAAGACAGTAACAGTAGGTAGCAAATGGCTTCAGAATGCCAATAGACCTTTTTTTTTTATAAACATGATGACATATTTTCACTTAGGGTAAATATCTGCTCTCCCCATTGCCCACAATGTTTAAAAAGCCAACTTTCTGTTGCACTTGATTCTGTCTGTGATCACTTATTTTTTGTTTAAACACAGCTTATTACACATAGAGGTGTTGTCATTGACATACCTTTACATTTCTGTTGTCAAAAGACTGCATCCTTATAATAAAGTGATTTGATCATGGTTCGCAAAATGCTAACTGGCTAGTCAGTCTGCTGCTACTATTTTTGGCTGCTCCCATTAGGGGTCACCACAGCGGATTGTCCGTTTCCATCGCCTCCTGTTCTCTGCATCTTCCTCTGTCACACCAGCCACCTGCATGTCCTCCCACACCACATCCATAACTGGCTAGTCAATGCTAATGGTAATTTCAGGGCTGGTAGCATTTTGTGACCCTTGATCAAATCACTTTTTTTGGCTGGACCGGACCAGTGGGCCAGCCTTACAAACACGAATTTCACTGAATGACTGACTGAGGTGGCAGGATGCCCCAGTGGTTAGCACTGTTGCCTCGCAGCAACAAGGTCCTGGGTTCGAACCCCAGGCTGTCCCAGGTCCTTTCTGTGTGGAGTTTGCATGTTCGCCCCCCTTGTCTGTGTGGGTTTCCTCCGGGTGCTCCAGTTTCCTCCCACCATCAAAAAGACATGCGTGTTAGGGTTAATACTCCTGCCTGTGCACCTGACCAAGGCAATAGGAAAAAGAACTGGAGTTGATCCCTGGGTGCTGCAGCTGCCCACTGCTCCTATACAACAGGATGGGTTAAATGCAGAGAACAAATTTCATTATTACTTGTACGATGACAAAATAAAGTGGCTTTTTCTTCTCTTCTCTGAGTGATCATGTTTTACACAATTGGGCTGCTGGATCAGGTGACCAACAACATCACTGAAGTTACATGATTGGTTGGCCAGCCAGCCCTTCAGACACGAATGTCACTGAGTATTCATGTTTAGAGTGACTGACTGATTGACTGAGTAACCATGTTTGACATGATTGGGCCACTAGATCAGGTGACCAACGACGTCACTGAAGTTACACGATTGGTCTGGGGTTGGTGCTAGAGTGCATCATCCGGAGGGAGATGGGAGGGAACTCCGCTGCACGTCATCAACGGAATCCACCAATCTTGTGATTGGGTAGGGGCTTGGGTAGGGACTAGTTCAGTTTAGGAACAGTGGGGAACAGTAGATTGACGTTAGACGCAGCTCAGACCTTCGGCCCTCGTGCGCATTCACTCGTCCAGGACCTCCCCCCGAGCCTGCGGCCTCGCTCCTTAGATGCTGATCAGGCCTTCGGCCATCGCCCCTTTACTAACCAACTCTATGTCAATGTGGCTTGTAAAACACACAGCTAAATAACTGTAAAGCTAACGTTAAACAACGCTAGCTAGCAACACAATCCGTGACATCATATGTAGTCGAAGGACCCCGAGTCGATATCGGTCAATTCCGCTGTGAGCTCTTGATGACGTGCAGCGGAGTTCCCTCCCACCTCCCTCTGGATGATGCATTATAGCACCAACCTTGGTCTGGCTGGTCAGCCCTACAAACGTGAATGTCGCTGAGTGATCATGTTGAGAGTGACTGACTGAGTAATAATCTTTCACATGATTGGGCCGCTGGATCAGGTGACCAACGACATCACTGAAGTTAACCGATTGGTCAGCCGGCCAGTCCTACAACCATGAATGTCTGTCAGGGACCATGTTATGACTTGATTCCGCAGCGTGTTTCAGAAGTGTTCCAGAAGCGGCTCTCCGCTCTGCTCCCCTAAAAATAACGCGCCTGGTCTATTTTTGACAGAAGCCGCGTCAGGCTGCACAGAGCAGTAGAGCCAGGCAGGAAGTCAGACCCAGGAACGACGTAGAGCATCCGTCAAGGTCCCTGCAGATCCTTAAAACTTCTTGAATTTCTTTTTTAATTCAAGGTCTAAAAATGTTTTAAAATGTCAGGAATTTTAGGAAGGGGGACATTAAATTTATTCTGGGGCAGAACGAATGGTGTATATCAATTTTTTGTTCAGTTTTTATGTTTTGTTTTATTTTGTATTTCCACAACAGCCTGACAATTGTTGCAAGCAATGTACAATGGATTTATGCTAAATAGCATACGCTAGGTTGCTAGGGTAAGTGGAATTCTGAAGCAGTAATTAGCGGGCAACAGACTATGAGGCAGCAAGCAAAAAGAAATTGGGTAAATGTAAATTCTGAAATCGTTGGAGGACAAATATCGTTGGTGGCTTAAACAATCCAGCGATTCTTACGAGGCATGATGTGAACTTTGTTGCAAAACATTCAAACTGGTGACAATGGGTTGTAAAACACTAGATTCTCATGAAATCTAAAAAGCACAAGCACTGTGCTATGCTAGCACTTGAGAAAGCACAGTGGCCAGTCATATGTTGAGCCCGTTGCTAGCTTGGCTGCTTGTAGTAACAGAGCTAATTTGTCTGCTGCAAATGTGTCCGCCTGAGCTACAGGCTCCATAACTACCACTGCACAGCTGAGCCGTCATCAGACAGCATTCAGCAGTTTTTCTCCCGACAGCCACGTAGAAGGCAGAAATACTGTGGATACTGAGTCCCCAAAAGAAAGCAGTCAACTTCACAGAGCTAGAAGAGAATACCAGATTAACATTTAATATCCAGGAATTCATATTATAGACACTACTGACTATCTCTCTAACAAATTGGCCACAATTTCAAACATTGACCATACACGGCCCCGCCATATACTGGGTTTTGACCTAGACTTGTTCTAGCCATGCAGCGGTCTGAAAACAGAAACATAAAGATGCGTCAGTGACAAAACCTGCACTGTGTTATATGCTATATTAAAACATAAAATTAACTATCACAGACGGAATCAAAGACGACAGAAATTTGGCTTTTTGACATTGCAGGCAATGGGGAGAACTGATCTTTACCCAGCTACGACAAAGCGAAAATATGTTGGCCATGTGTGTGAAAAAGGTCTATTGTGTTCCTTGAGTGTGCAGTGTTTTAAGAAGCAGTACACATTTTTTAACTGTAATCTTGTTGGTAATTTCCTAAGATGGTAGATCTGATTGCCCTGGTGATGAATTCAGCAAGACGTGAGGCCCCATCTCATGGCTTTTAATGAGGGAGAAAATCTATGATGTCTCTGTCTACTGTACTAAAATGCATATTATGATTAACCCCCCTGAATCACCTATATCATATGGGGCATCAAAGACGCCTTATTAGTAGCTGACACACGTGGGGTCCATCACATTAGACCAGTGGTTCTCAATCCAGTCATCAAAGACCACAGTATTGTTGGTTTTCTATTCTGCCAAGTTAATTCTGTTCACCTGTTGTGTCAGGTCTTTCAGCCATCTAATATGGATCTGGCATAACAAGCGAAAGTAAATAATCACCTGGCAGAATAGAAAAACAACAGTACTGAGGGTCCCTGAGAACCCTACGGGGTGCCCCAGTGGCTCATCTGGTAGAGCACGTACCACATAAGGCAGAGTCCTTACTGCAGTTACCTGAGTTCAAATCTGACCCGGGCCCTTTGCTGCATGTCATCCCCTGCCTTTCCTGTCTCTCTCTCTGCTATCCACTAAAGGTGGAAAAATGCCCCCAAAAAAAATCTTTAAAAAAAATGACCCTATGAAATAAGCAAATAAATATATTTGCCAACTTTCTGGGTAGACTTTTGAGAAGCTGGGATGCAGTGTTCTGCCACTTTCAGCCCTGCAAAGACACTCTCATTTTCATCTCACTCTTCTCCGCCCCCCTCCCTTTTTTTAAATATGGGTGGGAGCAGACAGGCTAAAATCAATGTTTATTTCCTCTTTAAAGAAGTATTTCGCAAGATCCAAAGAGAGCGCTGCCTTCAGTGGATGGTGTTTGACATGCTTTAGCTACCTAGTGATCATCATCTGGTGTAATGGCCCCTTAACACACAAGTTGTGTGCCTGCACCAGTTTTATGGGATAAAGATTTTACAAGCATCAAACCGCTTTTTTTAGAGTTCAGTTCATGCATCAAATTTAGAAAGTGCAAATTAGGGTATGACAACAAGCTGTTCACAGAAGAAAGCCTTCCCAACTGTGGCTCAATCAATCAGGGATGTATTAAAACACGATGATACCTTACCATACAATTTATGGTGTTACATTTTCAAAGGAAGAAAGGGCTTTTATTTCATCTACAGTATGAAAGTCTGGTGCTACTTTGCTGTGAAGCAATAAGGTGGAAGAAAGGATTAGCCAAAGAAAAAGAACTCTTGCACACTTGAGTCGAAGATTGGGGACGAACCGATTGGTCAGCCTTTTACTTTGTTATTCCTGCCCTATAGCAAACCATCTTATTGGATTATTGTCTGTAGTTTTCTGTCGGTTTCTTTTTATTGGTTGATTTTAACTTCTTGATGTATGTAAGGAGCTTCTCACCATATCTGTCTGTATCCCATGACAAAGGCATTTGCAAAAATGCATTGGTTTTATGCATTAGTCTCTGTTTTTTATCTTTCAACTAAGTGTGCAAGAATTTGTTTTTCTTTAATGTCATCTAGCCATGATTCAATTAATTTTGCCACTAACATTTGTGACATTGCATTGTCGTACACAGTAATATGGCATTGCCATCAAATGAAAGAAAAACAGTTATTAAACACCACAGTAACACCTCAGACTCCCAATTTTAAAGGTGTCACAAATATCAAAAATAGCTATGTTCTGGCACCAAATGAGGTCTGATGAGTGTGTACCATGTGACCCAAACATCTGAGGTTTGAACCCAGCCCAATGCTTCATGTTTTCCTCTCTTTTTCCACCCTATGTCCCCTGTCCTTTTTCATGGTCCTTTAAAGGCAAAAAAATTCATCTTAAAAGGGACAGCAGTGTCATAATTTGGTCAAAGTATTTTATAATTGTAATTGGGGTACAGAAGTAGTGATGTGCATGTCTGGGGTCTGTATCACAGTCTATTTCAGCCAGCAGTCACAAGTCAGACTCCACATTGCTAAGGCCTTCATTACAGAGGCAAGATAGGTCAAGTTGTTGTAATCTAAGTCAAGTTGGCAAAAAAAATCATCTGACCTGTGTGTGTTGCACATCCAAGTGTTTGTCTCAGTGGTTTTGTTGCGGGTTTTTTTTTTTTGTCCTATTATTTTCATAATCGATCAATTATCAATTATCTTTTCGATTAATCATTCAGTCTGTTAAAAGTTGAAATTACTCGGGGTGCCCCGGTGACTTACCTGGTAGAGCACATACCGAATATCAAGGCTGAGTTCTTACCGCAGTGGCCTGGGTTCAAATCCATGGCCCTTTTCTGCATATCATCAGAATCAGAATCAGGTTTACTGGCCATGTAAGTTTGTACACACATGGAATTCTACTCCAGTTTCATGGCTGTCACAGTGTACTTAACATAGAATAACAACACAGCAATCGTCATCATCCTGTCTCTCTACTGTCCCTGTCAAATAAAGCAGGAATGCCAATAAATAAATAACAAGTCAAAACGACTTATGAATGTCCATCTTAAGTTTCTAGAGTCCTAAATGATGTCTTAAAACAGTTAATTTAGTCTGACCAACAGCCAAAAAAAAAAACCCCTCAAGAATTAATTTCATAATAATATAAATCAAAAGAAGGCAACCAAATCTTAACATTTATGAAACTGGAACCAACAAACGTTTGGTATTTTACTTGATGAATAACTCGAATAGGCGGCACGGTGGCGCAGTGGTTAGCGCGGTCGCCTCACAGCAAGAAGGTCGTGGGTTCGCGCTCTGGGGTAGTCCATCCTTGCTGGTTCCTCCCAGGTCGTACTTTGTGTGGAGTTTGCATGTTCTTCCCGTGTCTGCGTGGGTTTTCTCCGGGGGCTCCGGTTTTCTCCCACAGTCCAAAGACATGTAAGTCAGGTGAATCAGCCGTACTAAATTGTCCCTAGATATGTGTGTGTGTGTGTGTGTGTGTGTGTGTGTGTGTGTGTGTGTGTGTGTGTGTGTGTGTGTGTGTGTGTGTGTGTGTGTGTGTGTGTCGGCCCTGTGATGGCCTGGCAGCCTGTCCAGGGTGTCTCCCTGCCTGCCGCCCAATGACTGCTGGAATAGGCTCCAGCATCCCCGCGACCCTGAGAGCAGGATAAGCGGTACAGATAATGGATGGATGGATGGATAACCCGAATGATTAATTGCGTACTAAAATTGTTACAGATTAATTTTCTGTCAATTGACTAATTGTTTCGGCACTACCTCTAAATTTCTTCTTTGTCTTAAGAAACTCAAAATTGCAGTACACATCTGTTCCCCTGTTCATTTCATCCCAGTAGTTTTGTCCCAAACCTCCCTCCCCAAATTCTGTATTTGTCTCCCGACTTTACTGTCTGAAGTTTGCTTGTTCGTTTTTCCCCTGACTGTTAGTTCCTAACCACACTCCCTCCTGTACAGATCTCATGTCTGCATTCTTCAGCTGTGAGGTCCTTAGATCATTCCCGTGTGAGTGCTGCTTGACAGAATAATCAATTCATGGAGCTTGTCCACATAAGCATGTCATTTAGGCTATTTTCTTGTTGCTGGTGAGTGACTCTGGCCTTGTGTGTTGGATGTCGCAGTCTCCTCTGACATGCAATATGCAGGCTTCACTGAGAGGTTCCCTGGCCAGGAGACAGGCCTCCTCTGGGGAGGTCAGGGCTGAAGCTAGGTCAGATCTTGGTAGGTGGAGATTTTGGCTCACGGAGTGGCCGATGTGGAATGTTTGAGCTGGTTGCTTAGCAAAGAGGAAGGTTTTGATTTACCATTGCGTCTTGTGAGCAGCTTGTCGCAATTAGTGATGTCAGGATAGAGGGAAACAAATATGAGGCATTTCTTCAAAGGGCAATCACAACCATCCCATGAGTTCATTCTTTCCTGGAGTTTCTCAGGGATGTCTTCTCTGGAAAGGGCAACAATGTGATTTATTCTGTTTCGCTGCTGTCAAATTAGCTGATGCAGGCTAGGATACTTCAATTTCTTTTCACAGGACATCCCAGTTTGATTTGATCAAGTGCTTGGGTTACAAAGGATTGAATACTTGAGATAGAGAAAACAACAGCAGCAAGAGCATAAACTTATTTGTGTCATCTATTATGATTCTGAAGAGATTCATATGGAAAATATGATGGATGGTCATTAATTAAACAAGTGACACTCGAGTTATGCCTCAGCCCTATACTGAGCCAGCAAGCCTTTTTCTTTGGAACAGCATGACAGCTTTGTTTAATGCACTGCTTACACTCTGTTTACCTACAGTACTTTAGATAATATTTCATGGTGCTCAGGTTTGTGTGCTCTGCCTGTGTGCTTCACGGTGTGGGCTATTAATGCCAAGTTTCCCCCCTCTCCTCCTGGCTGTGTAGGTATCCCATGCAGAGGCCATCTGTCTCTCCTCCACTATAATGGCTAAGGGTGGAGGCCACACGATGCACTTCCCCTCTTTCTTTTCCTCCTTCCCCCTCTCCCTCCTAAATGCTCACTGTTAAACAAACACAGCATATCATAGATGGGGTCTAGTTTCTTTGTAAGCTTTGACAGGCCTGAACGCCGACACAGAGGACAGATAAACTACTGAGAGGCAGTCGGGGTGTCGTGTCAGGTAGCCACAGAATGTAGGGCATGTTTGGTAGAAGTCCTCTCTGAGACACGTGTCTGCCTGGATCAACACAATGTCACGCATGCCAAGCATGCTGGTTTACTGCAGCTCAGAAAAAGCAATGTTTGTAGAGGATTTTTATTTCGTCTCTTGGCCATCTGTATAATCAGCCATATATTGCCGGCTCTTACTGTAGCCTTAGTGATTACCTAAGCTCATAAGTCTAACTTGTCATGAGGGTATGATGTTGTTATAGTAGGTAGCCCAGCAGGACCACTCAGTTGTGCTGTTGAGGGGACAAGGAGCAGCTGTCGTGTCATCTCAGATGGCTGCAGAGGGGAAAATGCGTAGCCAACGCTGCACTGACCCTGACTCTCTGCTACTCCAGTGCACTCAGAGAACTTTGACAGATGCAATATAAACATAGGACAGCACATGCGCAGCGCATCGCATCGCATCGTATCACAGCAATGTGGGTTTTTTTTTAGACCAGGTCAGGACTCATATGTGTGAAGAAGATATAAATGAATGATGAATTCTGATATACTTTTGGAGAAATGGAGAGATATCCAGTGTAATTAGCTCTGTGAAGTTGACATAGTCTTTCCGAAACCCCTCTCTACAGGGAAAGCCAAACGAAATACGATAGGTTAGAAATCCTAAAGCACAGCATAATTACAATGAATTAGCCAATGCAATAATTTGCACAATCAGTTTTGGGATCACATGAGAAATCATTTGATAATATAGGCAAACAAAGAGAAAATGACAAAACAACAACAAGAACAACAAAATGTTACAAAACAGAGTCATCAAGTATCCTACAGGACATAGCAATGCAATGTGACACACAACTAGGATTTATATATCCACACAAACAAATGCTGGACTCAAAATCACTTGGTCACACAGTCATTCCTCATTTTTGAGGAGAGAAACAGTGTGTGTGTGTGTGTAAGAAAGTTCACTTAAATTACAGGGGACGTAATGGAGAACGGGGAGCCTCAGCCTCCTTGGCTATATTCCCCACTAGCCAAGATAGCATAGCTGTGGCTTACCACTCATATTCATGCCAAAGACCAAAAATACCAGCCAGTGGACCACTTTTATAAGCTTTACTCCATACACATCCGAGACTAGGTACTAAGTGGAAATTTATGCACCCCAAATATAGTGCACTGGAACTGTGAATGTGTTGAGAAGCTGAGACATGTACTTTTTGAATATTCTGGATGAAGGTCACTTCTCACAGTATATTTTATTTTGAACAGCATTTTCACTCAGTTTAATGGGGATCCCCGGGTACAATGCAGTTTTGGCCAAAGTATCGTAAAAGCTCACATAGCCTCTTGTTAAAATGTTTTTTAGTGTGGCTATCAATGACTCATTTGTGTTATTACGCTTAGAGAAAAACAGACTGAGCCTGGGGTAGGTTTTTTCCCCACTCGGGTCTTTAGCCATAACCTGTAATTTAGGATTTATTTCAGGTTAGTTTTCAAATTTATTTTCCAAAATACTGAGATGTGTCCCATCTTAGCTGCCCGTTTTGTTTTTGGTACATTATTGCAGATTATGTATTTAAGCAAACCAGCGCCAAATGTGATAAGACGCAGAATGCAGTCTCTGTAGTTTGCATATTAAGAATTTGGGGATCAGTGACGCTCATGATTAATTGTTTTCTTTCTCAAAAATGGAAGCTTGATATTTTACTGTGTTATCTCATGTCTCCATCATCAAATGCTTATAAATAAGAAGTGCTTTTCAACACTAGACTACATTTTCATGTTACCCCAGCTATCATATTCAAATAAACCTAGGGTGGAACTGATGTGCGGGTTGACCCGCGGGTCGGGCAGGTTCGGGTAAATTTACTAGAAAATGTCACAGGTTCAAAAACGGGTCAAAAAGTGACAAAGCAGCGCTCCGAGTCTGTAATAAATAACTTACAGAAAGATTGCATGCTACAGGCTAGGCTGTGCATTACTAGTCCACCTTCTGTTTATTCCCTTCTCTCTGTCACTCTCTCTCTCTCAAACGCACACACATGCACACAGCTTTATCATCAATTTGCAGTTGTGGGATTTGGTCAATGCATGTGTTTCAGAGTGTTGAGGCTTCACCTATTAGTTTTTTCCCTAAATGATATCTGTAGCTTTTGTTTACACTGCCAAAACGCTTTTTTGGTCAGAAAGAGGTGTCAATCTGTGTGTGTGTGTGTGGGGGGGGGGGTGCGTGAATACACAATGCGAGTGAGAGAGAAAGAAAGCGACAGAGTTTATGTCTTTAATGATAGGTTAAATATTTTTGCTGCTATTCAACAATGAAGAACACCTTTTGGAACAATTTCTTTGTTTATTTAGTAGCCTACACCCAGACGCTATGAGGCTAAGATACAATAGACTATGTCTTGCAATCAGTGTATTATGCTGGGCAAACAGCCCAAAAACAAAACAGTGCAACACTGCTCACTTTGCTGTAACCTAGGCTAAATTTGGAGGTTTGCGGGTCGGGTTCGAGTGGTTTATTAAAGCATATTTTAGCGGTTCGGGCGGGGCGGATTGGCTTTCATAACAGGTCGTGTGGGTGCGGGTATTAAAAAAACCCTGACCCGTGCATCACTATGGGGTGGCATAGACAAAGAATATGAACCTAACCTCATATCCTCTTACCTTCAGTACAGGAGCTCCTCAGGGCTGTGTTTTCTCCCCATGGCTCTTTTCACTTTACACCACCCACTTAACATCCACGGACAGTTCTGTGAAAATCATAAAATAAGCAAGACAACACAACCATTGTAGGCCTCATCTCTAACAGTTCTGAAAAATAGTATTGCATTGAAGTGGACCAAGCTGTCAGTTGGTGCGCAAATCATGACCTTCTGCTTAATACAGCCAAAACCCAGGAACTCTTTATTGACTTCCGATGCATGCCGAATCCCAAAATACCCACACAAATAGATGGAGAGCCCATCACCACCAATGACTGGAAAACTAGCACCGAACAAACCATTGCAAAAGCACAACAGTGACTTTACTTCTTTAGGGAGCTTAAAAAATACTGGCTCAAGCATCAACTTCTCGTTCTGATCTACTCAGCCATCATTGAGTCCATCATCACATCGTCTATTACAGTGTGGTACGGCAGCACAGACAGTCAAACATGGAAAAAATTGCAGCGGATTGTCAACAAGGCATCCAAAATCGTAGGAAGCGCACTTCCCTCAGTTTAATCTTTACATACTCAGCAGACTGTAAAGTGAGCGAACAAGATCATCTCCGACCCCTCACATCCTGCTCATCACATCTTCCAGCTCCTTCCCTCAGGGAGGCATTACAGGTCACTGTCCACTAAGACTAAACGCTTCACAAACAGCTGTTTCCCCCTAGCTACCAGGACTGAATTCCTCCCTCTCATCCCCTCCTCACACACTACTCGCATACGTGTGTGTATGCAGACGTACCATTTGCCTATTCTATGTGGTTGTCTGTAATATGTTCTGTATCACTGTATTGTTTCGTGATATGTGGAGTCCATGCTGTTGTCCATGTATTTATTGTGCTGTATAGTTTTTACATATTGTACCAAAAACTGGTACAAAACTGATATACTGGTACACTCTGTCATGTCCATCTGCCTCAGGCATGTAAACAACATGCTAATATTTATTTCAGCACCTCTAATATAGTCTCTGTACCATTGCACTTTATTGCCTCTTATTTCACCTGTATATAGTCAATGTTGTGTTATTCTATGTTAAGTACACTGTGAGAGCCACAAAACTGGAGTCAAATTCCACGTGTGTGCAATACCTACATGGCCAATAAACCTGATTCTGAAAAACAAATTCCACCAACCTTGGTCATATGGCTAATTATCTATCTATCTATCTATCTATCTATCTATCTATCTATCTATCTATCTATCTATCTATCTATCTATCTATCTATCTATCTATCTATCTATCTATCTATCTATCTATCTGTCTATCTGTCTGTCTGTCTGTCTGTCTGTCTGTCTGTCTGTCTGTCTGTCTGTCTGTCTGTCTGTCTGTCTGTCTGTCTGTCTGTCTGTCTGTCTGTCTGTCTGTCTGTCTGTCTGTCTGTCTGTCTGTCTGTCTGTCTGTCTGTCTGTCTGTCTGTCTGTCTGTCTGTCTGTCTGTCTGTCCGTCCGTCCGTCCGTCCGTCCGTCCGTCTACATAGACAGAATAAGTGGCTTCTTTAAAGAGGAAGAAACAAAACCCCACCAAATTTCATTTTTTTGTTTGATCTCACGCCAGCATTTTTATATCCTGCTTAAAAGGTGCTCTAATAATTAGCAAGAGGAAAAGTCTGAATGTCCTGTGGTGATGTGTGTGTTGTTTATTAAGAGGTAACATAAAGCATAGAGTAGTGGCTCAGACAGAGTCTGGTATACTGGTTTTAAACCCCACCGTTAACCTCTTTTTATTTCTACCACAGAATAAAATGCTGCCTAAATTCTGGAACATATGACAGTTTTTAATCGATAGTCTTGGGAATAGTTGTAGTGTTAACAAGTGTGTCTGACAAAATTGAGGGGATTGTGTGTTACGCAGCAGATTTTGTACCAAAAGAACTAATAAAAGTTAGTCCATAAACTAAGCCGCACTAAAACAATTTATAACAAGAAATGGTACTAAGGAAGAGCTCTCTGCACAAATGTGTCTTGTTCTTCATACCAGCTGTGAATACCATTTAGTAGATATAAGGGTATTTATTGAGACTTTGGGTATCATGCATTGTTAACCTGCTGATATTTTGTGCACATACTAAACAGGATGCCAATGATACGAGAAGACAACTCTGGTCTAACTTCTTTTCAGCTTGATCTGTTTTCAAAAGTATTAAGGTCTCCTAAATCACAAATACCATGTTGTACTCTTCCTCTCTCTGTGCCTTTAAAGTACATTTTGGCTTCTCATTAATAATAAAAGCAGAGAAGCTTTACGGCAGTGCTTTTGTTATTAGCTGTTGTTGGTAGATTTCACAATACATAAGTACAAAAATACATAATACAAACGCAATCTAATTTTGCACTATGTCTACTCTGAGATTTTCTTTTTGAAAACAGAGGTGTTTTCTGCAGACTAATGCTTTATTTGCAGTTTTTTTTGTTTGTTGCTGTACTTGCAGAAAATGCCATAATTGCTGTTGGAGAAGTTCCAGTTTTTCTTTTAGTTTAAAAGTTAAAATACTTATTCTTCAGGACTAAACATAGCTAAATGTAATTTCTATGATTGCTGTGTGGCTTAAGCTACATTTATCTTTTCAAGGACAAGTTTATTATGTAGCCTCATACTAGATAACCTAAGCTCTTATACACGTAGTCATCACGTGCCTCCATTTGGAGTACACATCTTATTGACCATCCTGTTAAATTGATTCTTGGTTTTTCAGACAATGATCTGTTTCCATCATGTATCTGGTGTTGACATCTACTCCTTCTCCCTTGACAGCTGTGAGCGGGAACCAGGTTGTTGTCCCTGAGAAAGTGAATGCAGTTCTGGGAAAGAACATCACTCTCGGCTGCAGAATAGAGGTGGGTTCTAACCTCAGCCTCACGCAGAGCTCCTGGGAACGGCATCTTCCCTCCGGCACCATCACTGTGGCTGTGTTCAACCCACAATTTGGGATCTCCTTCTCCGCTGAGTATGCCAAGCGTGTCTCCTTCCTGTCCCCGTCTGTGCATGACGCCACCATTATATTACAAGGAGTTGGCTTTGCAGACATCGGCTCCTACACCTGCAAAGTGGCGACATTTCCTCTGGGCAACACGCAAGCGTCAACCACTGTTGATGTATTAGGTAAGGTAGGGCTGTGAGACTTCCATCTTTGTTGTCTTTTTGCCATTCCTGTGAGATGGCATCCTCCCACCTTAAAATCTCATTCTGACGGGGTAACAATTGGAGAACGCTGTTGGCTGAGATTAAGTGCAGCTCAGGTCACTGCTAAGTGTTTGCCCTGGAGGGATAAATTACTCTCCAAAGTAGCCCCGCTTTTAAATTACTACCTGGACAGGGTGCATTCACATTTAAATCCCCACAAGAATCCACAGCTGTGCAGAAGCTGCTGCAGTGTGGTCTTGCTCACTCTGCTCACATCAATGTCACTCAGTCTGACAAAGTGCTTGCTCTGCTATAAGGTGAACAAAATGCAGGATCATAAGAAAATTCACTTAAAAGATGCATCTCCTTCTCTCTTTGAAATGTCATTTCATTGAGTTCCCTTGAATAATGGGAGGGTGCTTCAGAGTCCCCCATAAATATTCATAGAGCTTGCCCCTGTAACAGTAAGATCTTTACCCTATGCAGATTTACAGCCTTAATCTAAACAAACACAGGCAGACTCTGTTCTTGCGTTTCATTAAATAAATTGCATAGTGCACAGTGTAGACCCTGGCGTTCACATACACATTCTACACATGTATGAGCCCCATTCTGTGAAACAGGAAGATTAAAGATTGTTCTGTGGTCACCATGTGTTTCAAGTCTATGGTATGTTGGATTGCAGTCAGACATTGCTGAGAAATGGAGATTGCAGTGTAGGCAGTAGTTTCACATCTCCCTCCAGAGACTGACGCAGGCTCTGATGACTAATGAGTGCTACATTAAGCGCTGCTGCTGTGACAGCCATGGTGTCTGGGACCTCACAGCGTACAATTACACCTTACACTGTATGCTGTAAGAGCTTCACGGGCCTGATTTTTGGAAAGGGGGGGGGGTCACACACAAACACATCCATGCACATGCTCTGGTCCAATGAATAGTTCCTTAAGTAGTCAGAGTGTGATTACTCCAGAAATATCTGAGCTGACCACGATTTGCTACATGGCAATAGAGAATTGGGTATTAGTAGAATTTGTGGGGTGTTCTTCTCAACCAGTGCATTATAATTATGATAACCTAAACTCAGCAGTTTTAGGACCATACAGCAGCAACTTGTTTATCTTCACTTCCTTTTGGGGTGACATATGGTTTACTCCACAAGACTGCCTTGACCAAAAGGAGAAATAATATTAAGAGAATGGCCATGCACTTATAACTCAGTATTCTAGGACATGCAAAATAAAAGGCATCCATCATTATCAGGAGCCATTTCCATGCCAGCATAGGCCCTAGTCATGATGTTTTGTAAGTGCTCTTTATTCGCCTCTTGTTTCACATGCTCTCTGCAGATACTCCATAGAGATTAACCTAAAACTTTTAGTTACTTGTGGTGGCACACAAGCCGGCTCAGGGAAACTAAATCTAATTCTGTCTTCACATTTTGAATCAATATCAGTGTACTAGAGCTGAGTTCTAAACTCACATCTTACCCAGACGTCATAGAAGACACATATGAAAATAAGCCTTCAAGAATTAGAATAAATGACCCTACAATTGGTTGATACAGAATAAAGGAACCAATACGTAGTGCCTGCTGTTAGGATGTGACATATTTAACAGTTTTTGCTTCTTGTAGTACACGGTATATCAAAGTATGTGGAAAAGTAAGTGTTTTTTAAAAGGTGTTTTAAAACACCATTGAATTAATAATCACAAATTGCAAATATTTTAGCCTATTCCTATTCAGTTGTTGTTGTTGTTTTAACTTTGTTTGTTTTTAAATTTCAAGACTGTGTCCTACCGAACAAGTCTTTTTCTGTGGTCTTGTCTAACTGATTGGAGGAAACTACATTATTACAGGTTCAAAACGTTTTATATAAACATAGGCTGTGATGGCAGTCATGTATGGCAGAAAGTGCAGTAATTTCAAGTTGCAGACTAAATATTAACAACTCAAACATAGGGTCAGCTCACTGAGCGGCCTGTTTTATGGCACTTGGCTTCGTGTTGAAGTAATTAATCAAATATTTATTTGTTATGCTGGGAAAGCCAGAGCTTTATTTCCAGAGACCTTTTTCATTGATTACATTGCTCTGTTTTTATCAGAATTGCTCTTGTAGCACATTTTAAGATTATAATGTAGGGAAAAAAACCATGAACATTCCTAAACTTTTAGACAGCTGTGATTCTTATAAGACCGCATTGCACTCTGGGGTAATAGAGACTCACTCTTCATTCCCATGTTCATTTTTAGGTTCACAAATGACCTTTTGGAGAAATAATGCTTCATGAACCAAAAAGCCCCTGCCAGTAAACAACAGGAAGGAACCAGAGGAAAAATATGCCACTCATACAGCAAAAATTAGAATGAACTTTCATTTTGAACTGCTGACACATTATTGAGAAAGCTACTACATGATAGTTGACTATCTTGAAAAAAAGGATCTAAGAAGCTGTGTTGATGTAGGTGACAATTATAAGCTGATATTACAGCAGATTCCTTTGCTAAGCTTCAGGCGTCCATCCAACCATGAACTGTTTTCTCTTTCCTTTAGAGTCCAATTTTTTATGTGAGCAACGGCACCTCTCTTTCACTGAGCCATAAAATTGAGAAATCAACTGTCGAGAGCGAAAGCAAGAGTTGTTCGCTTGTGATGTCCTAGATATGAAGTGCAGTACCATTCACTATTCAGAGCTACTATTCCGTTACAATTGATGAGCTTTTTTGAAATGATGAAATTGATGATTAATAGGCCCTGGTCCTGTTGATGACTGTTGTGTTAACATTGTATCACCACTGCATACCCATTTGAATCCTGTTCTAATAGGGCTCTTTGCTCCTCTTTCTTACAGCATCATTGTTCAATGCGTATAAGTGGAACAGAGTATATGTGGGCGGGAAAGGGCCAGTGTAGGCAGTTTGCTGTCTGACAAGAAATCGTTAGCCTTTCAAGCCCTTCTACTCAAGCCTTTCCACTTGTCAAACCCCCCCCCCCCTGTCCCTTCCTCCCTCCCTGACAGCTCCTCCAAATTAACGCATCCCTCTGATTTGGTTATTCCATAGGCTCCGCCAGGTTACCCTCCAACATAGAGCAGCTACTGTGCTCACAGTCAGAGGACTAGAGGTGGGGGGGGTAGAAGGGGAGTCAGTGAAGAATGTGAGGCAGATGACTATGAATGGGGGCCCTGCCCCTGCACTGGTTACGGGAGACTCCTAAGTTATTTTTGGAAAAACGAGTGTCAGGGGTTATTTGGATTTGTTGTGGCTCCGCATGCTCGTCTGGTGAGGAGGGGGTGCTGGCAGATGTCTTGAGGTGCCGCCCCCTTCTTGGGGATTAGGTCGGTGTGTGAGCCCCGACGCTCCAAGACTGTCACTGTAAACGGAACAGCTGCTAGTTCCCCCATCAGGAGAGGGACTGTGAGAAGCAGGAATTGCCCTAAGAAGACTTGGTATTAGAAAAGCCATGGAAAATGTAGAAATGGTGGGAAAGGCCCAGGGAATTAAGGACAGAAAAGAAAGTTAGCTTGCTACTCATGTATTGAATGCAGCCTCTGTAGCCAGCATTTTTTTTCTGCAAGACTATTTATTGTAAACCCACCAACACCGTTGCAGCTTCTGCATGATTAATGTCACACTCAAAAAAATATCATTGAGAGCAAGTCCATAAATCTAATATTGGATCTTTTTTTTTTTCTATAAAGAAGTGAAAAATCACTCTGGTGTCATGATATTTTAATTTATTTGGGGAACTTCTAAAACAAGTTAAGCTGAAAAAATGAGTGGAAATAATCTCACCCTGTTGGCAGAATTTCCATATTTATTAAGAAAAATTATATTTTAGGACTTAGTATGGAGCCTAAAAGACTTGTTGAGATATCGCCACTTCTTGCAGGGAGGCATTCACAGATTCTGATGACCAGAATGTCCCATCATCTTGCACTGCCGGTGCAGCTGAGCCAGCGGTACAAGAAGAAAACCCCTGCATTATCTTTTTTTTTCAAGTATAGAGGCTGTTACATTGGTCACTTCCCTCTCACATGGATCCATTTATCAATATTGAGAACATTTGCATTAAGTCTTTCACAGGAAGCTTGTGTAACATTACATTGGCAATAGAGCATTGAATAGTGCACAGTAACCTAACTCTTCAATTCACTACACTACAGACAAATACAAAACTCAGTTCTCTATTGTATGTGACATATCTATTTGTCTGTCTATCTATTCGAGTTGGACAATATGTCAAAATTTTCCTCCTGGCCACTTTCAGCCCAAAAACCGGCAATTGCCGATATAGTCACGCCCCTGCCCCCCGTGTGGCCCGCCATTTTCAGCAAATGCAGTCATGGAAGAGCTCGTTGCAAAAAAGAATACAAAATCCCCTATTTGGATTATTTTGGTTTTAAACCGGATGCAACCAGCAACTGAAGGACCTAAATGAAGTAATTTGCCGTCTTTGCAAACGAGTAGAGCTGATGTTCTGACAATTTTTGCTGCTTTGTCAAAGCGTGAATTGATAGCGGCCTAACCCTAACCTCTTCTAACCATGCGCAGAACTGCTAAGTAGCAGATCTAGATAAGTAGTACATATCGACAGAACACTGGCAAAAATTGTCATTTAGTCATTGCAGTCACTGCCCTGTTTTGTGAAAAACTCTTTGGAAATCAGACCAGCAAGAACGTGCATATAGCCCAACTTCAACTGCCAGTTCCTATTCACGCACATTTTGAATTGTGCTTTACAGGTTAATTATTTAACGAGTTGAATTCTCGAGGAGGCAGACCATTAAATGAGCAAAATAAAAGGACAAAAATTGCACAGAAAAAAATCATCCAAAAAAAGACTCACGCAACTGCCGATATATTTGTCTAATTGCCCAAGCCTACTATCTATCAGTGGCAGCGTGTTTTTGTTGAAGTTTTTTCACCAGAAGTATTATGCATGGTTTAAGCTATGTTGCACATGGAAACTTTTGAGTCACTTGAAAAAATGTTCTGTTCCTAATCCTCTGCAGTTGTTTTAGAGGAGAAAGTGATACTATGCAAGTTTTTACAGCAATATTTTGCAGGATCTCTACAGATGTAGAAGCCTGCTTTGTAGAATAAAGTAAGTCAGTTTATTTGTATAGCCCAACATCACAAATTACAATTTGCTTCAAGGGGCTTTACAGCAACACAACATCCTGTCCTTAGACTTAGAATACTACTGCTTCACATTACCATCTCAAAAACATACTGTATCTTTGACGTCTCTACACAACGAATAAGGCAAAAGTTCTCAATTAAGTGCTTCTATGTGATCAAATGGCGTGGTTTATCAATTTTTAATAAATATATGTGGTATGGAAGTGATCGGTCTACTCTGTCTGACAGCTAAATGTACCCTGGCCACTTCTTCCTGTCCATATTCTTGTCCCATTGTTATGATGGCCATTATTTATTCATACACATACAAAAGAGATCAATATTCCTTTTGTAATGCATTCTCCACTCTGTCATCCCCTTTCACTGTACTGAACTATTCCCTACCCCATTTTTCTCTCTCCCTCACACAGTGGAGCCCAAAGTCTATGTGTCCGCAGGCCCTGCAGCTCTGCTGGACGGGGGAAATGAATCAGTGGTTGCCACCTGCATAGCAGAGCGTGGCCGCCCACCTGCAGTGGTGGCATGGGAAACAGAGCTGTTTGGCCGTTCAGAGGAGGGGAAGCAAAACGAACCAAACGGTACTACCACCACCCAGGTGCGTTACATCTGGCAGCCCCAGAGCCACGCCCAGGGACAGATCCTCACCTGCGTGGTACACCATCCAGCCTTGCAAACAGAGTTCCGCATTCCGTATGTGATCAACGTGCAGTGTAAGTGTTATTCACTGATGCTCCTGCATCTGCACCAAAACATTAACCATCTTGTTAGCTGCAAAGTCAGATTATCTGCATATTTGCATAGTCCATTAAAATATAGAATTAACATATCTGATGTAGTTAGAAAATGAAGGTGAAGACCTTGATATGAAATGCCAACATGAGAGAAAATAATTTGGTTCCTAAAGTAGTCAATAATAATAATAATAATAAATGATGATCATTAGCTCCAGCAAAATAATTGTGATTGTCATTTGAGCCACAGTTGTGCAGCTGTGAGAGCTATAGTATATGTTATCTATATTAACCCCTGTTTATTGCTTGATATGTGATCGCTCTGCTCCATGCCTTTCCTCCTTCATCCATAAAATGGCAATTTAAGGCTCATTTTAATGTTATAATCATTAATGCATACTTCCTTGGTGGGCTTATTGAAGGATAGTATCTGTTTGGACAATGTGAGTCCAGACTAATGAAGGTATTTTATGATATATTGATCAGGACCTAGCAGTGGCAATAGTAGGAGGAGGGTGTTTGGAGCAGCAGAGGGAGACATGGAAAACCAAGGTTAATACAGAAAGAAAGAGGCTTCAGAGCTCAATAAATCATGTCAAATGCAGAGGCGGGGGATTTTAAGTGCAAAAGAAGCACAATTTCAATGTTGAACTCTTGTGAAAGAGGTCAGTGAGCACCATCAGAGCTTCTTCCTCTTTCCAATAATGAGCTCCTTATGTGATCTCTGGAGAAATCAAAATGAAATGAAAATGAAAAATTGGGAGTTATTGTTTGCCACATTTTATTAAAGTGGCATCTATTCTGCTTCCTTTTGTTTATATTTAGGTGTGCACTAGAGTTTATTATTAGCTGCCCCTGAAGTACATCGCTTCTTGGAGTGAGCCTGTCATTTTCCTGCTCCCCACCAAGCCAGCTTGTTTGTTTGTTCTCTTGGCCTCTCTCCACCAGCAGAGCCTCTCTTTCAGTAGCATCCCGTGTACTGTCTTCAGTTTTTTCTTCAGTATTGTGTTTAGAACGCTTGTGTTATTCGTCACGGAGAGGCTCATTTGTCACCATGCTGCCTGAGGTCACATTGGGTGATTATGAACTCCATAATGTTTTCGTTTTGAAGTAATCCACCTTTCCAATTGGTACAGCAAGCTACTCTTGATTCATATGTAAATCCAAATTTCTCCCCTACTAATTCGATAGTTTTAAGGATTTAATTTCAAGAAAGCAAAAAATGTATTATTATTCAACTTGGAAAAAAATGAGAAAGCCGTAAGGCAATCTATCTCACTGTGGTGTGAAAATGTGAAGCCTGAAGTGAATGAATTGTTTTCATTAATTCTTGCCCATTTGTCCCTTTTGGCATCAAAATTATTGGTTTGTTTGTTTTTATTACAGTTGCACCAATGGTATCTATCACAGGAAAGGATAAGATCTGGTATGTGGGACAAGAGAATGTGAAGCTTGACTGTGGTGCCAAAGCCAGCCCGCCTGCCCAACACTTCACCTGGATTAGGTCAGTATCCTTGAAAGCAGAATCTTCAGGCTTCCCTGAAAACACACGCCCAGCTGGGGATTCCCATATGGAAAACCACTATCTGAAAAGATGTCCTGCTCTGTTGCCTGGAAATAAGAGTGGAGAGAGAAAAATTCAGCAACAAGAAAAAGTTTTAATTCTGCTAAGCACTTGTGAATTCAGTATTAACATTTGGCTGGTAGTCCCACTATGAAAATCAGTGACATAGTACATACTTGTAAAGACCTCCTCTGATTAAAATCAAGTTTTTAATTTTGTTAACATGTCCATGTGGTGTTAAGGTCATGTTACAAGACATGTCAGGAGCCAAACAAGCAGTCAACGCCATGGCTGAGCATATCTGCTTTGAAACTGCAGTGTACCAAGGACAGCCTCAAAAAAACAGACTCAGTCAGACAGGATTTCATATGTCACAAACCTAAAGAACCAATCCCGTTAATGGACGGGGTGGCGCTTTACATATCATTACGTGCACCCGCTTCGGCGATGCGAGCCAGAGGAGAATCCAGGTGTTGCTACCTATCGTAATTTTGCCAGCTATAAGTTTCATTACTTTAAAAAGAATGGCAGAGACGTGTTTTGTTTTTGGCTGCAAATTTACAAAAGGAGAAACATTGGACCATAATTTATTACCAAAGGATCCAAAAATAAGAGAGGGTGCAGTTTATTTGGAAAAATCGTCATGTCCCAGCCAAACTTCCAGAGAACACGGGTTTGCAGTAGTCATTTTCAAAAGTACCATATTGAAAATGTATCACAAAAACAGATGGGTTTTGCCACAAAACTTATATTGAAGTCCAACGCTGTGCCATCTATTTATCCTGGGGACACAGTGAGTACAAGCTGACGTGTTGGTCATCCGGTAACTTTATTTTTCCTTCTCGTTCTATAGAGACTGGTAAGGGCAAGACTAGTGAATCCTGTTCCAAGACACAGACAAGGGACAAAGGCGAGTAAGGAAAAGGGGTTTATTGAGGATGGCAGGTGGCGGAGAGGTAATGGCGTAGAGGCAGAGGTGGATAGCAGAGCCAGGCCGCACTGGACCGGCGGACGAAGGAGCGAGCACGGCTGGACTGCACCGAGCTCGGGGACCAGCAGGCGAGACAGGCAGGCAGATGAACTGGAGAGTGGCAGCACTAAACACAACCAAAAGGCAATTAGACTAACAAGCAACAACACTGGGAATATACTCTGAAAGATTTGCAGAGCGGCCGAGTGTATGAGACTAGTAGTAGCTCAAACAATGGTCTGGCGATGAGTGGTTGAAGAGTCGGGTGTCCGATACTGCTAGGGTTGATGAGCTTGATGGAAAGCAGGTGTTTGGCTGAACCGGTGAGGTGA
Organism: Lampris incognitus; assembly: GCF_029633865.1. Lineage (NCBI taxonomy): Eukaryota > Metazoa > Chordata > Actinopteri > Lampriformes > Lampridae > Lampris > Lampris incognitus. The sequence goes on along the minus strand of NC_079217.1, from coordinate 15,928,541 downwards.
ATGTAGGTCAGGAGAGAGAGTGAGAGACTGGCTGCAGGCTAGGTGGACATGGAGGGCGTGACAGAGACTTTCTATGGTGTTCAAAGCATTTCTTCGTAACAGCACATCTGAGTGTTTATCTTTACACAGTAGATAACATGTCAGGGCTGGCAAGCGGGATCAAGGTTTGTCTAAAATTAGCAACACATTATTTGATAACTTAGTCAAGCCAAAGGCTCATGTTACCTATAACCATTGAATTTCTTTTTTTGGGGGGGGGTCCCCCCCTTTTTCTCCCCAATAATACTTGGCCAATTAACCCACTCTCCCGAGCTGTCTCGGTCACTGCTCCACCCCCCTTTTCTCCCCAATTGCACCCAGCCAATTAGCCCCCTCTTCCGAGCCGTCCCGGTCACTGCTCCATCCCCTCTGCCGATCCGGGGAGGGCTGCAGACTACCACATGCCTCCTCCGATACATGTGGAGTCGCCAGCCGCTTCTTTTCACAGTGAGGAGTTTCGTGAGGGGGACGTAGCACATGGGAGGATCCCACTATTCCCCCCAGTTCCCCTCCACCCCCCTGAACAGACGCCCTGACCGACCAGAGGAGGCACTAGTGCAGCGACCAGGACACATACCCACATCCGGCTTCCCACCCGCAGACACAGCCAATTGTGTCTGTAGGGATGCCCGACCAAGCCAGAGGTAACACAGGGATTCGATCCAGCGATCCCCTTGTTGGTAGGCAACGGAATAGACCTCCACGTTACCCGGATGCCCTTACTGTTGCATTTCTAACATTGTCGAGAGCGATACATAAAATAAATTACCATTCTGATACGTCCACTTGTACACAAACCTGTTTAATTTTCTCTTCTTCTTCGGAATCAGTTTCCAGTTCTTACATGTATGGCTGAATTACTCTTACTCCTCTATTACTGCTTACCGAGCGGCAGGGAACTACAGGCGAGTTGGGGGAGATTTGAATAGAGGGTGGGGATAATTTGCATATTGATAGATTCTGGATTTTTTTTTTTAAATGAGGGAGAAGGAGTAGATGTGATTTTTAAGGATTTTAACAAGACAATCGAACTTATTTTGCAGAAACAACACATCAGACAATTTATTTTATCAAACAGCATTTTATGTCTTTAAACGTGACTGGAAGGGGTCTTTCAGCTAAGTTTTTTTTTTATTTGCTTAAAACAGGTCCATTACCAATGCACATTATAGAAGTTCTTTGCAACCATGGTTTTGTTTTTCTACAGAATGGATAGCCAGATGCCTGGGGGTGTAGATATTGCAAACAACAGCCTTGTTTTCACTCGACCTTTGGAGCGTAATGACTCTGGAGTATACAGGTGTGAGGTGATGAATGACATTGGTCTTCGTAGTCAAGATGTACAATTTTGGATACAAGGTAAAGTATGCTTGATTATAAGAATTCTTTATATCTTAAAGTGTGACTGTATCTAGCAGTTCTATATGTAACATCTATATGTGGCAGTTCTATATGTAACATTATCTATATGTAACCTCTGTTGTCTGTCTGCTCTGTCCATCTGTCTTTTTTGTTTTGTAAGTTTGCTTCTGAACCTAATGGCTCAGAGGTCAAAGTGAAATCTTTGTGTGCCTTGTGACGTTATCGTTCCCTCTGATGTAAACCTTCTCAGTAAGATTAGCCTCAGTGAAAACACTTCAAGCGGAGTAAAGCCGCCATATAGATATCCCTGCCCTGCTCAACTTTCACACATTCCTGGCACCAGAGGAGCAGAGAGCACATACGCTGTATCAATACCAAGGGTTCCACTGTTGTGGTTTTTGACAACACCAGATTTCTAAAATAGAGGAGGACAAAGTCTTTTCCCCTGCTGTTAAGAAGTATACTCACCAAAGTACGCGTCATATGTAGCCTTTTTTGCTTCAAGGTCGGGTTGCAGGGTTGGACACAGTGAAATGTGTTCACAGTTTTGCAGTCCATTGACAGAAGGTTGTTTTTATTCCACCCCAGGAGAGGGGGTTTTTTTTGCGAACAATAACAGTACATTTAAGCTGTTAAAGCAACCGAGTACTCATCATGTGATTATATATTTTGTCAAATTCAGCCCTGACCTGTTTGAAATTGACTGAGACAATGGATTTCCCTAAACCTTCCATCTGTTTTTTTTTCTTCTTTTTTTTCTGAATTTGGCCTTGCCGTGTAAACTGGACTTGGGAGTGCTAAAGTCAAGTCAATTTTATTTGTATAGCCCAATAGAGTCAACTGGCAATTAATTGAATGTAATTTTGTTAATGGATGAATCATCAATCATCAAGTAAAACAGTACATTTGTTGCTTTCTCTTTCTTTGATTCACATCATAAAATGGATACTTATGTTGTTTTTGGTTGCTGGTCAAACTTGGTAAACAGTTTTAAGACGTCTCTTTGGGCTCTTGGAATTTGTGATGTGCATATGTCATTTTTAATGTGTCCATTAGCTGTAGATGTAGACTAAATTATCATTTGATTAATAAAATAATCAATGAATGATGAAAATTTTCCTTAGTTGCAGCCCTACTTATATTTCATAATCGGTGGTCAAAAAACACAATATACTAAACTCCTCCTGTATGTTTTCTCTCTTTGCAAAGTGTGACATGAGAGTTCACTAGTCTAAAAGTTAGGCGTGGATCATGAGAACTCTGCATCCCTTTTATTTTCATTCTTCACTTTTCTTTTTAATCCATATCCAAACAAAACGGCTGCTGCTTTTAGACAGACACTCCCCCGGCACACAATCCCTTTCGTTTCTCACTTGAGAGGAGAGAGCTGGAGGAGCCCCAAAAAGGCTGTCAGCCTCCATCTGTTTATGGGCCCAGTTTGGAGTCCTGCTCCAAACTAAAGCACAGTTGACATCCTGTCCAGGAAGGACTTGCACTGAGCAATTATCTGGCTGCTCTTGTCAAATATGAGGAATTGGGCATGCTGCCTCTTGCTCCCCTCCCCTGTTGAGATGGCCAGGTTGAGCCTACACACTGCACAGCTAAACTCCCCCCTCTGCAGCGTAGCTTTCTTACCCAGTTCCGTCTATGGTCTTGTGGCTTTGGATTGTCTGTTGATCACTTGCATGGTCACAAGATGCTCACCACCTGCACTAGGCTAGGATGTCCCCATACAGTATCAGGCCTAATTAGAGGATATGGTTATAGGGCACTGAGCATGACTTGACAAAATAAGTTATAGATAGACTATCAGTTCATTGCCCATGATTAGTCTCCTCTGTCCACTCCAGTTCTCTCTTAACTTCCCCACTGATCCTTTACATACTGCTTTATGCTAGTTAGATGGTAGTTCTTTGGTAGTTAGATTTTCACTCAGTACCATACATTGTGGAGTGGCATTATAAGTAGGGATTCTGGTGTGTTTCTTCAGTGATACCTTAAACACTTCAATGTATGGAATCTTCACTTAATTGCATATCAAGCTGCCTTGTACTCAGGCTTTTGATGTGCTCTTCCAGAGAGAGCCTAGTGGAGTCAGGCTGCTTTTTGTCCCAGAGACTGGAGGTCAATATAGAGACGCTAATCCTGACCTTGAGCTCTGCAGAGCTCTTTTCTCTGACTCTGGGTGCCATCATGGCAACTGCAGGACAAATCAAACACAGGGACCTCACATCGATCATACAGCGTTTCATCTTCTCACATGACTTCCCCCAACATGGCAGGTTGGAAAAAGAGTAGAACTAATCACATACAAAAGTGTGTGAGTACAAGCTCTCTCTGTCTCTGTATCTCTCTCCCTCCCTCTCTAACCCCATTTTCTCTCTCTCTCTCTAACCCCCTCTATCTCAAATGCATGTCACTCATGCACTGTACACACATAAGGCATGTTGGTCGCGTAGCACTTAAACTTCACTGCTCCTCTTATCTTCCTTTTCAATCTACAGCATAGCTTTCAACGGATCCTCTGGTCTCAGGACAGGCAATTTTCTGCCCTAATAGTATGCCGTATCATTACAAATTTAACTCAGGTTCATTTTCATTTCCCTTTGATTCAGCAAAGGGTAAAATTGATGTTCTCTGCCTTTTCATTTATTGCTTATTTTATTGTTTATTTTCTGTTTATTCTGCCCCTACTTGCCATGCTCTCTTTATGTTAAATATCTTCATCACACTTTCTCTACAGACCCTCCACCCACCACAGCGGCCCCCACCACCACTGCCTCTCCCTTCCAAGACACAGTTGGCACCAGTACTGCTGTGGACCGGGGGAGAGCCCTGTTCACCTCTCCAACCCTGGCCCCCCTGCCTGACAGCAGTCTGGGCACAATAGTTGGCGGGGCAGTAGGTGGCGTTCTGTTCCTGGTCCTTCTGCTTATTCTGGGCGGGGCCTGCTTCATGCGCCAACGTCGAACCTTCCGGGGAGACTACTACACCAAGCAGTACCTGGGGCCCTCCGATATGCAGAAAGAGTCCCAGCTGGATGTGCTCCAGCCCCATGAGCTGCAGGAAGTGTATGGGGACAAAGCTGGCAAGGGCAGCCAGGATCTGAAACCCAAGCCTGGAGGAGACATCATTTATCCCAACTACCCCACCGAACGCAAGGACAGGGAGGAATGGGGTGACAGGGGTGAAGGTCAGAGAGGCCTCAAGGAGGACAGCTACTACCCCGAGCATTACAATAACACCCATAACATGCACCCCTGTGGGCCTCCTGTGCATAGTTCCACCGTGAACAATGGCTCACCCTACCTGCCAGAAGACTGCTATGATAATGGCACAGACGGCGACTATGTGTCCCACATGGATGGCTCTGTGATTTCACGCAGGGAGTGGTACGTCTGAGGGCAGGAGGAGGAAAAGGGACCTTGCAGTAAATGACTGAGAATAATTTAACAACTGTCAGATATGAATATCCTTAAAAGTTATATTCAGTTCAGATAATTCTAGACAGGGATGACAAAAGTTCCAGGCTCGGTTTTAAAATGAGCTTTCAAAAGTTATTGCTCTGCCTGGATTGCGACCACTTACCTTAAGGACTTGTATGTGGATTGTGTTAAAGTCTTGTAGCATCTCAAGGAGCTAGTACAAGCAAGCTGGAGTAGCCTCACTGATGTTATCTCTGTAGCCCTAAGAAGGCCTCAGCATACCATGAAGTTTCAATAGATGTGATAGTTTGTGTTTCCTGCTTGTTTGTATGTGCACCTGTCTTAGCTACAAGTCACAGCTACAGCTCTCAGGCCCTTGATTGTAAAGTATTTCTGTCCCTGCCTGAGCTTTGTACCCACTTTCCATTATTTTAAAACTCCTGAGATTCTATGGCGTTTTGAATTGGAGTTATGATCACTTACAAGTGTGCAAATGACCTCGTAAAAGCTCAGTTTTTATCGTGGTTGTGAGGAGCATTTAAAATGAATTTACACTGAATTGAATTTTAAACACAAGTCAAAGGGAAAACTATCCATACACAAGATTATAAGGGAGAACATGGCATGGCGCCCTAGGGAAAGCAAGCTGACTGAATCAAGAGTAGTGACAAGATTACTGCCCTTCTGGGAAACAGCTGTCATGAAGTGATTCTTCATCGGCCACCCAATTCATTGTTTTCATTCAAACTTGAACAGATTTTGCCAGCAGAATGGTTCATCTGTCATTACATAGAACAGCTAGCCTGAAGATCACCACCAAACAAAGTTTCTTAACTCCCTTGGGAAGGGATTTAGTACATCTTCATGTTTACGGATCTGTACCACTCAAGATAATACAAATGCTGCTAACGGAAAACAGAAGGATTGTCAGCAGTGTGACTGAAACGTTACGTGTAAGCAAGTTACACCGTGCACCGTTGGGTACCTGCTCATTTGAAAGTGTTTATCCAAGTCCTTTGTGGAGTAATGAGCGAGTCCTGATTATTTTTTAAGTTTGCCAACAAGCATTAAACATGGCCAACATTGCCTTATTTTATATACGCTCTGTAATGTTAACACTGAAAACCATTGACGTCCTCTCCATCCTCTTCCTCTCTGTCTTGTGATTTCCTCTCTGTTGTCTGATTTCTCAGCGCTCCTGGCCAAAATCTTTTTTTTTCTTCTCTCTCTCTCTCTTTCAAAATGTACGGTTTTTATAGAGACTTTTCAGAGCAGAACAAAAGCTACAATGATTTGGGTGTGTCCGCATTAGTTGGTATATGTTTAAGAAGTGTGATTTTCAGGAAGAAAAGTGTCTCATCAGGTGAGATGTCACTACTGATTACAGATACAGCGACCGTTGAGGTTTGGCTGCTGAGGTACTTGTGAGGATATGCAGTTAGCACGGAAATCTAGAAACACTATACCGCAGCGAAATCTTGCTTTAAGATCTGTTTACTTTATTCGTGTCTGTTTAATGGCTTCCACCGGGATGTTTTTTCGTTCTGCTCACCAGTGCCATGACTTTGTGTTGAAACAAAAGCGTTGACATCACCGGTGATCTCATCTCTTGTTGCTTGATTTGACCTAGCGCTTCCTGCTTGGCTCGCAGCGATATGTTCTCTTTCCTGAGGAATGATACAAGGATCAAAGTGGCCTCTGCAAAGTCTCACCATGAAAGGGAAAATATCCTTTCTGGAAAGCTCTCCTCTTAGTCAGTCGGGGCGTTCGGTGCTACAGGAGGGAACAGTGTGTGTTTCTGACGGGGAATTCTGGGCAGAGGGGTGGTGGTGGTTATAGTTTGAGGTTACTTTCTTTCTTCAGGGGTTTTTTTATATGTCGAGGAAACACTCATTTTAATTTGAACTGCACTCTTTCTCTTTTTTCCCCTCCACCACCCTCATTTGCCCCTATCGTGCCAGGACTATAGCTGAAGGTTCAGCTGTCTGAAAATAAACTACTTTAATCTCTCTATTACTCTCGCTTATTCTGTCTCTCTCTCTGTCTCTCTCTCTCTCTCCCCCTCTTACATGCGCATGGCACACATCTGCTGCATAGGCTTCTCTAGCCCACACTCAAAGGAGTAGTCCTCACCTCAAAATTCTGGCTTTATAATTAACTTTTTTCCCCCCTTTTGATGCACTTGGCATGTGTTTCGATCTCAGTGATGTGTAGCACACCAGTGTCTGTATGCTTGCATGTGTTTTCTGAATGGGTGATTCATAGCTGTCAGCCTATCTTGTTAAGTTGAACATGCCTCTGTGTGTAGAATTGCTTATTTTGGCTACTGCTCTTAAAGATCCAGGGATAAAAGCTCTCTTTCTCTGTCTCAGCTCAGACTACTAAGATAGTTTGTTTGATACACTTGCAGACTTGTAAAATGGCACAAGGAGCCAAAGTAATGAATGCTCTCATTTTTGTCTCAGCCGCTCTGAACTGCTCTTTCCGTCTTGTTAGCCTTTCGGACCGACATCCCTCGATCGCCTTTGGATCGGAAAGAGATTAGTTACCTTATGCCTACTGCCTTCCTGTTTTCTGATCACCACTAGCGTGCTCACGTACGTGTACATAGTGTTAAAAAGGTTAGCGTGTGATTAGCCGACTCAGCAGACATTGGAGTCTCATGTTTATATATGATATTTTCTGACCTGAGGCCCCCCCTATTGAACGGTTGGTGCCTTAAGATGGGCTGCACACTGCACAGGAACCCTCTGAAGTGATACGATTTATTCTAAGGATGCATGTAAAGGCTATAAACGTCTTTGTCGGAAAGAAGCGGTTTGTCCTTTTATGTCTTCCACCTTGATATTTAAGATACTGTGGTTTGTTCTCAAAGCAACCCAGTTGACTAAAGGTTGATTGTTATGCCTTACACACATTAAGAAGACACATGTAACAGCTCGGTTACAAAGTACCAGAAAGTTTGTAATTAGTAAAGCTTCACTGGGATTCAGGTCGGGAATACGAAGCAGGCCAGAGTCATAGAAAATATTATTTTCCTGTAAATATGCTGGCTGTTTTTTATTATTGAGAAAAAAAATATTATTTTTTCTATGAGGTCTGTAATTTTCACAGAGTATTAGTTTAACTTACAAGCAATGAAGAGCTCCTGTCGGATGATCAGCGGCGTATTTCTCTCTTCGCAGCGTTTTGTATTAGTTCTCAAGGGTTTGTGACTAATTATTTTGTACATTGTTTAAATGATTGATCCCTCACGAGAATCAAAAACGAAAGCGCAGTAGATTGTATTTTGTTTCCTTTGTTTGCAATAAAAGAGCATTGTTATTGCAGTAAAGTGTCTCCGTGGTTTATGCTGTCGAAGGCGGCGTGTTTCTTTTCCTTTGGCATGCTCTTTTATTTGAATCACAGAGTTGGATTCAGTTTATCAGAGGTGATTGAAAGAGTGCAGGGGTACCTCTTCTATAGGATTCTTGTCAACTGTATCCACCCCATGCTTTCTGTTGAGCATGCAGCGAAAACAGTGTTAACACAAAGAAACAGATGGATGTGCAGATGCACAGCCAGAAGGACAAGCAGATGCATAATTCACACATGCGTATGTACGTGCATCCATACGCGCATGTATGGATCGAAGAAAAAGAAGAAAGGAATTTGGACATCTTCATTCATTTGTATAAGGAGAACATAATGTGTATCTTTCTTTTCCGATTAGGGGCCAAAGAAGACTCTCATCTTTAAGGTCAATGGTCATCAGTCTCTGTCATTCACTGTCCACACCTGTGGTTGTAGCTAAATGACCCATCCTATGCACCTCCCAATGCGGTCCTACTCAGCACCCTCTTCATCACTGGCTCACAGAATAGCGAGTTTGGCTGTTTTGAGAAAAACCTCACACCTGCGTTGAGATTGATCAGAGGGTCACTGACCACCCACAACTTCAGCCCCAATCCACCACCTATTCTTTGTGGCCCTCCAATGTGAAAACAAAATCTAATGGTGGGATACGTGTAGTTTTATCTTACAAAACCCATCAAGTCAAAATGACAACGCCACAGCAGTCGAAATAAATTCATTGAGCATTCCAACGTCCAGGCCCCTTCCTCTCTCTTTAAGTGCCCACGTTTAATCCTGTGCAAGCGACAACCGTTCCCCTCGGCCCAGATTAAGGTAGGGAGGAGAAACCAGATACCTAATCCTCTGTGGCATTTTGGGGGAAGAAATCTCCTCTTGACATCACTTTCATCACCTCAGCACCGGCGGTGCCCCTAGTCCGAGCACACTTGCACTATCATCAGGGTGATAACCCCGGCCTAATCCATCACTGCTACCATCTGCATGTTTGTGCAGGCTTGTATGAGTAAATAACTCCGTGTTGGTGGGCTTGGGTTACCATCCCCCCCCCCTTTAAGTTTTTCACAGCTGTCTACAAGGGGCATTTTTTTCACACTTAATGAATCAGTCAGCAAATGTGTTTTAGCTTTGTTACCTTGTTAAACAGCAGCAGGTCCTTTCAACATTCCCAAAAGACCCCACCCCAACGTTGGACCCCAGATACGTTTTGGCATCGGATCCCGAGAGACGTTTGGAAACCGCTCTCGTAAAAAAGGCGGCCTTGTCCGACGTATACGCTGCTCGCTGAGACGGACGGGATGAGAGTACGTCGCTTCAATAAACTCCCAATTCCGGTGACCAGCAGCAAGGAAACGCGGCAAGATGGGCGTTTAGGTCTTTTTCAACCTTTTGCTTGAATTTTTTTTTTTTTAAAGAGAGAAGGCCACTTCTATCCCCTACCTCCCAAAAAGCACTGATTGTTGGCTAATGAACACAACCGGAGCAGCGGGGCGCTTACATCAAAGGCCACAGCTGACATAGCTGAGCAGACAAATTGTTTGAGCTCATGGGTTCGGAAATAATGAAATGCTGCAGAGGGTGGGAGAGCACGGAGCAGTTACAACAAAAATGTTGTCACATGGCCCGCGGCCTTGCTCCCGTCCTGTCATGGTGTGAAGTCAGTGAGGCCACAGAGCACCTGTGACAGAGATCACGGTGGCCCACGGGGGGGGGGGGTGTCAACTCCGTTGCTAAGGTCTTTTTTTCTTTTTCTTTTTTTTAGGGAGGACGGGCGTGAGGGGGTTCCTCTTACCGCGAAGCGCTGTCGCCACACTGACTTGCCTCAGTGCACGCCATAAAGCAGGCCAAGTCATCGAGAGAGAGAGGGAGGGAGAGAGGGAGTATATACTCAGGCCGCGCTTTGTTTTTCCACATTTCACTCTATAAATGTGCCCTCCCTTCTTCTCTCAAGTGTTTGGCAGGAATCAGGCAGCATAAGCCTTGAAGCAATCTGTGGCGTCTGCTCTGCAACTTTGTGGACTACTGAATTACCCTGCCTTCTGTAAAAAAGAAGAAAAAAAAGTGTGTGGTGGGGGGGTATCATTTGCCTGACTTTTGCTGAGTGTAGGATTTTTTTCCCCAGATACAAACTGATCAGCTGTAGTGATGCATCTATGCGTTGTGCTGTAGTCATTTTGTTGTTTTTGTTGTTCCTCCCCCCCAAGGTCTTGGGCTCCACTCGCTGGCAAATCCACGAGAGCCCCTCTGCCTTTCTGCTTCTACTTCAGAAGCAGAAGGGGCGAGGAACTAATGAGCTGCGCTGACAGAAAGCCGCCCCGTGGAGCCGTAAAGAAGACATAAGGTCGTCAAAATCCATCACCATGTGGAGAAAATCCTATCTTCAAGTGGCGAGTCGGAGTTGTTTGCGGGATGACTGGCTGTACTTGCGAGAGGAGATGCCAGGCTGGACACTGTAACAAAAGCCCCTTTGTGCCACGCACCTCCTCTGAGACCGAAAAGCGAAGACAATGAAGGTTTTCATCGACAAGCCACATTGTTACTCCGGGTCTATTCAGGAGGCCATTCACAGATTCTGCTTGCTGCTCCCAGCTTTTTTACTCTGCAGGCATGAAAAGCGTGCATTTAGCCGCCCGTGTTGCTCTCTGCTGACTCGGAAAGCTCTCCCGGGAGCAGCATCTTATTGCAAAATGTGAAAATTATACAGCGATGATAAAGTGGGTTTTTATTCGAGACCTAAGCACAAATAAGGTATAAACAAACTGGCTGGATGGTTCGTTCTTTCAGCACACTGCCCGTGAGGTGAACACACATTCTGTTAGCCCGTGCACGCAAGACCCCCTCTTTGGAAACACGCATAGATTTGAGACAAATCATGCACATGTTAAAAGTGCGAGAAACAGCATTGCATGCCTTAACATACAAGGCTCAAGGTTTTTTTTTTATGGTTCAGCCGCTAATTGGGCTCATTGCATGCAAAGGGTTTGATCCAAATGGGTGGGCCGCCACCTAACCGGGGACGGGAGAGTCAATCCCCCACATCTTTTGGCATTGTTCTCCAGTGCTGGAGCAGATATAATCTTTGGTGAATTTTAATCCCTCCACAACAACGCACTACTCCCTGAGAAAACCTCCGTTAGGTAAATGACGGGAAACAACAACACACTACTGAGATGACCACACTGAATCTCAAGCACTTCAAGAACTGGACCGGACTCCTCACTTCTTGTCGGAGATACGTATATGGAAATACTGGGGAAAATATACATGTCATTGCCAGGTAGGCCCGGTCAGTCGGTGGAATATGCGCTAGCCTTAATGTATGCTATCGTTCCCTAAGCAGACGAAAACGCTTAAGAGTCCGACAAGAGCCCAAATTAATTCAGGCAACCATCTGTTATATTCAGTAACTTCCTGTGTCTGTCTGGATGTCTTTACGACCCCGCAGTGTTGTTCTTACTCTTGAAGCTTTCTTTTTTTATTAACCACCGGGCTGTGTCTGTCAGTCAAGGGGCTACCAAGGAAGAACAATTCAACAAACCAGACACCACTCCCGTGGTGTCCCATGGTCTGCTCGCCTCCCACGGACAGGTGTTGTGTTGGATCTGCACATGGATACCGTCTGACAGCGGTGCCTGCCTTACTGCTCTCTGCCCTTTCCCCACCACCAACTGTGGGGGTTTTTGTGCACATCATATGACTCCTGCCCCTCCGGTGTGTTGTCAAGGCTCACCAGCCGAGAGACCACAGCCCGAGGTTGCCGTTGTCAGTTCCAAGTCCTCGGAGCAGTTGAGCAGTCAGGACCAGGGCCGGCTCATGGTCCTGTGAGGCCCCTGGGCACATGTCTTTTGGAGCCCCCCACACCACCCCGCTATCCTATATTGGTGTCTTTCTTGCCTTTCCTCTTGCAAAATCATCCACTAGATCCTCAAAATCTAGCTGTCTGACAAGGTCTGACTCGTTTGAGATAAGTGACAATGAGCCGAGACATGTTTGGCACATGCTACTCTGCAGCTCATTTTTTATTCTGCCTAAAAGGGAAAACATCCACTCACCCTGGCAGTTTGTCAGTGACCCTGGTGGTCGGCTCACGTTTTAAACACCAAGGGGTCTGAGGGCCCTCACATTGTAAGCACTGAGGGGTCTGTGGGGCCCTAGTGGTGAGCTCACATTTTAAACACCAAGGGGCCCGAGGGCACATTGTAAGCGCGGAGGGTCTGGGTGGACTAGTGATTAGCTCATGCCATAAGCACCCAGGTGCCTAGTGGTCAGCTTGCACTGTGCACACCGAGGGACCTGGCGTTCGACTTGCTTCAGAAGGCTTGGGCCATGCAACGTGCGCAGCCTGAGGCTTGGAGGCCCCCTGCCAGTCCAAGGCCCTGGGGCACTGACCCCACTAGCCTGGTTCATAATCCAGCACTGGTCTTGACACCATAACACCCCTCCCCCTCCTGCTCACAGCCCTTTTTCTCCCCACTTGTGCCTGTCCAATTACCCCACTCTTCCGAGCTGTCCCGGTCACTGCTCCAACCCCTCTGTCGATCCGGGGAGGGCTGCAGACTACCACATGCCTCCTCTGATACATGTGGAGCCGCCAGCCGCTTCTTTTCACCTGACAGTGAGGAGTTTTGCCAGGGGGACGTAGCGCGTGGGAGGATCGCGCTACTCCCCCAGTTCCCCCTCCCCCCTGAACAGGCGCCCCAACCGACCAGAGAAGGTGCTAGTGACCAGGACACATACCCACATCCGACTTCCCACCCATAGACATGGCCAGTTGACTCTGTGCATAACTGTAGTCCACTGACTTCCGGTTTCTACTGCAGCGGTCAGCCCAGTTTCCTGTTTGTTGGCGTGTGACAATGGCGTATTTTTCGCGATGCACAGTTTACCATGGATAAATGGCAACGACATGCACAGAATTGTCGACAAACTTTCAGCTGCACCTACCAGCAAACGGGTGAAAAGTTTGAAATACTTCCAGACAACTATTTATTGTTATTTTTTGTTTTTTGTTGTTGTATTATTATTTTTATCTGTTGTATAACTTACTGTATTTTCTTGTGTGTGTTGGTGTTCTGTTTATACCTTTTTGAAAACTTAATAAAAACTTGAGTGAGAAAACAAAAGAAAAGTTTCAAGTTGTACATATCAAGTTACATCCACAATTATTAATTATGAGGATCATAACTTTCTGCAGTAATCATAATTTCATAATGATTTAATAAGACTCATACTTTTCTGCAGCAGAAACCGGAAGTACTGGACTACAGTTATGCACAGAGCCGATTGTGTCTGTAGGGACCCCCGACTGAGCCAGAGGTGACACAGGGTTCGAACCCGGGATACCCGTGTTGGGAGGCAATGGAAGAGACTGCCACGCCACTCGGGCACCCCAGACTCAGCATTCCAAACAGATGGGTAAAAAACAAACAAAACAAAAAAACCTCTGCCAATGGGGAGAGATAAGCACACTTGTTTCAAATATGTGCGGTTTGGATAATGGATGGATGGATGGATGGATGGATGTTTCCCTCTTTTTTCAAAGATTGTCCCTTGTTAGGTCCCATGCTCTTGAAAACATGGCAGATAACCCATATCACAGACGGGGGGAAAAAATGCTTCAAACGAATAAATTGTGCACCGGAAATAAAGGAAAATATAGCCTGTCATGTTCCCCAGTAGGGTTTTCCCACTGTTCAAAGGAAAAGTCCAAACTCCATCCATCCATCCATCCATTATCTAAACCGCTTATCCTGCTCTCAGGGTTGCTGGAGCCTATCCCAGCAGTCATTGGGTGGCAGGCGGGGAGACACCCTGGACAGGCCGCCAGACTATCACAGGGCTGACATACACACACACACACACAACACACACACACACACACACACACACACACACACACACACACACACACACACACACAGAGAGAGAGAGAGAGACACACACACACATTCACACCTAGGAACAATTTAGTACAGCCGATTCACCTGACCTACATGTCTTTGGACTGTGGGAGGAAACTGGAGCACCCAGAGGAAACCCACGCAGATACGGGGAGGACATGCAAACTCCACACAGAGGACGACCCCCAAGGTTGGCCTACCCCGGGTCTCTAACCTGGGACCTTCTTGCTGTGAGGCGACCGCGCTAACCACTGCGCCATCGTGCCGCCACCCCGCTGTCATAACTTTCCAAACTCAACATGAGATAAAATGCCTTGTTACCCTTGGTATTTTTTGAAGTGCACCTTCACGCTAGGCCACTAGCCTTACTGTTAATCAGTCAGCTAGGTTGGTTGATGTTGAGATAATAGATATAAAGAGACATTAGGCATGAGAGCGAGAGTGAATGTCAGCTGTTACTGCATAATGCATATTGTGTTGTTTTGCCTTTATAGTGGTCTTTTGTCTGTTGGGGGGGCAGGCGGGGAGTGCTCTTGAATTGGACGGACGAGTGTGTCTGTACTCAGCTGTTTCTCCGGATGATGTATCGCCATGCCATGGGTTTATAATGGGGACATGTGCTTTTTCTGTCACAACAGCATCAGCATTGCCGATCTGATTTATAGCTGCGATGTACAGCGGGAACACTTGTCATATTCTCGTGTCTCTGTATGTATTACATGTGTTTATCCGGTCCTTCCGTCTCAGCAAATGTCCCACACTCAAAAGCGGCGATGGTTGACTTGAAGAAGTTTTTAAGAGACACTTCCCCTATTTTTTATTTATTTATTTTTTTATTTCTCCCTCATTTGGTTCTAAGTTGACTTATTGACCAGTTGGATCTTGGGTCTCGGCAGAGAACAAAGACACTGCGGCCTTAATTAAACACAACCACCATCGCTATACGCAGCACAGGCGAATGAAGTAAACGCAGACAAAAGGGGAGAAAAGGGAACACCATTGCTCCTCCTCGAAACAGGCGTGTGTCGTGAGCAAAGGGGGGAGGATGAGGTGAAGCACAACTCATGTGTCAGATCGAATAAATTACTTTCGGTAGAGAGGAGGGGGGCACGTTTAGAAGCTTTTAAAGTCGAACAGCGTGAAATCTTAATTACCGAGTCTTAACACTGGCCAGTGCCGTACTCACGCTGTGACGGTCAAGAGTTGGAGGCCGCTGCCCCCGCAGCTTGGAGGAAGGAGAAAAGACTTGCCTCCACATTGGGAGACTTGAGACATAACAGCACATTTCCACCATCTCTGCCAACAAGGAAAAAAAAAAGAAGAGAGAGAGAGAGAGAGAGAGAGAGAGAGAGAGAGAGAGAGAGAGAGAGAGAGAGAGAGAGAGAGAGAGAGAGAGAGAGAGAGAGAGAGAGAGAGAGAGAGAGAGAGAGAGAGAGAGAGAGAGAGACGTTCTGCTGTCTGGATTGTTAGGTAAACGCACGTACGGCGTTGCCCCAACCTGCCTGGACATGGTGGACCGGTCACTGGGTGACACAAATACACTTCAACAAATTACATCTTTTCCGCTATATCCGCCCTGTCAGACCGAACCTTCATGCACACTTGAGTTTATTGGGGATAATGATTCCAAGTTACTCCCTGCTGACCAATCACATGTTAATGCTCGCTGTTCACAGTAAGGTGGAAAATTACTTGGAAGAGGACCAGAGGTGGTGAGGAGCTCCCGTGGCATAGTGGAGGGCGCGATGGCGTGAATGAGAATGAGGATCTACATGCTGAATGGTGACCTTTACCGTCTCCCCTGTCTGTCAGGCTTCGAGTGCGCCTTCGCCACTTCAGTTTTACCTCGTCTCGCCTCGCCTTTGCTGGAAAGTGCTGACAGATGTTCCAGTGCGGTCACTAATAACAATGAATGGATCAATTGCTGCGTTACTGCGTCCAAGGCTCTCCGTCACATGATGAAGTAACCCTGTTCCATTGGATTTGAACGAAAGCAGACCCACAACAACAAAAGCGCGTAGTAGTTTTATTCCATTCTGCAAAATATCCAATCGTGTCCTCAGGTGATTGCAAACAAATGCTATGCTGCAGCTTTCTGTCTGCCAAAGATAATTGTTTGGACTTGTATTAGACTCGCCCCTTGCTGTGCTACCTGGAGAGGTCAGGAATTGGTGCCACGGTAGCCATGAGGATCATTGCTTGAGTAGCTGTGACAATGCACTTTCATTTCGGCTCGCTAGTAATCCCAGAATGCAATAAAACTGTCTGGCCCCTGTGCCTGGCTCCAGTCAGGCCAACTTTATTGACAAAAATGTTCTAGCCCCCAGCCCCTAATATTATTATGGGGAATGTAAAGGCTGAAAATAGAAGTTTAGTGCCTTCTCTCCTCGTCTGCTCAAAAATATTGGTCGTTCTTACGCAGAAATTGGCCAGGAGTGAGTTACTAATTATATACGAGATGGAGTCATATGTGTTATAATAAGAGACATCGTCCCAACCAAACCAAGACACCATAATGCTGTCACCGGGGACAAAGGTCATCATAGGCCTGCTCTGGCTGTATTTATGTTGGCTAACTGAGTTACTGCGGAGCGCAAAATTGTGGCTCTTGAGTTTTTGATGTTGCACTTCGCCGTCGATGTTGATCTGTTGTTTGAAGTAGATTGGCCGGCTCCTGCAGTTAAAAGGGTGCGTATTGTAGTCTGCTGAGAAAGGTTATCATTTTGCATTCAATGAGGCGTTGATAACGAGCTGGAGTTCTGCATGCACAAACTTCTGATGTACAGTAAACCACGTCTCCTTAAAACCGAGTCCTGTTCTCGTGTCTAGATGCTCATACAGCCACGCAGAGTTGGTTAATGGCGTGTAAAGGAAGAGGCTTCATGAGTGACTACTTTGAATATCAGAATATTTTCTT
This sequence comes from Lampris incognitus, assembly GCF_029633865.1. Taxonomy (NCBI): domain Eukaryota; kingdom Metazoa; phylum Chordata; class Actinopteri; order Lampriformes; family Lampridae; genus Lampris; species Lampris incognitus. The sequence goes on along the minus strand of NC_079217.1, from coordinate 15,911,547 downwards.
TGGCGCTCCTTCGATGAATCAAATTCTCATTTTCCCCCATTTGGGGGGAGGCTTTGATTGTAAACTTGTTCCCTGGAAAAAAAAACCACGGCCTCAAACCAAGTTCCTCTTACAGTCTCTCTAGCTAATCTATTCTGGGAGGGTGAGACTATTTGATGATTTCGGTTTCTCAAATACATCATCCAGTTCATACGCCATCGACTGAGTCATTGAAACCAAAGCCTCTCTTATTAACCTTGCCTCCCATAATTATTGCATGTGGGTTTTGGGGTTCAAAATGACCCTCAGAATATCCCTCCTCCTTCTTCACCAAATCTAATTACAAGAGGGCACACACCATCCTGTAAGGTAAAACTAGCTTAACCTTTTGCTAAGGTCCAGAAGTGTTTTCCATGGTGTTCCTCTTCCTCCTCCTCCTCCTCCTCCTCATCGTTAATGATGTATTTTGTCCAGGGAATACCGGATATCGTGTGGCCCCTATGGACGCGGTTGGGTTGAATATGTGCACGCTTTTGTTTGTCTCCTCTGGTGATTGACATTCTGCCTGACGTCCAGGTGAGTCCATCTACTGCGTCCAGGCCACAAGTCTTTTCATATAAAGGATTTTTTGTGTGACATCTGACTATGCATCCATTCAGAAATCTAAGAATATGAAGATACTCAATGAAGTATCTCACACAGAGACGTACATGAGATAAAGTCATTATAGAGAGCAACATACTGAGCGGCATCAAAAGTCTGTTTCACTATTTAAAAGAGGACTCTACTCTCCACGACCAAACACAGGACGCAACTTATTGCCGGTTTTAAGCTCCGGCCCACGGAAGGATCGGTCAGCTGGTTTTTCAGCCTATATTCCAGACAGATGAGATTTTCAGCCGCTCTTCTTTCTGGGGGGAAAAAAATGGTTTGTGTGAGGATGTCGGACTAATGCTGGAAACATGCCTCTCAAACCTATTAGGTCATCATCAGCTCCATAATCACTTAGTGTATAGCATTACATGTCGAATGCCCTCTCGGCGTGGGTTATAAAAGAAGGCCATGTCTATAATTTAAGCTCTAATAGAGTTGGGAGTAACACAGGGTCGGTGAAGACACCTCTTCGTTTAAAGACACCGTAACTGGCGGTGTCTGAATCGCCGAGTATCGATCAGGCGAGCTCCAAGTGATCACCTCCATTGAGCTTGGCGGAGACGAAGGTAAACCGGACAGGAGGCCCGTCTGGGTTTCGCTGTGTGGATTGTCGTGTTCACTTGGGCAGACCTACAGTACAGTGTGGTGCAGGAATGCGCATTGGTTGGTTTGAGCGATCACCGCATACACGAGAGGCGCCGCGGGGATTTTTGAGGCCCCCGGTCATCTCTGTGTATTCTTGGCATAAAGCTTTGGATTGTCATTGCTCTCCCTGGCTAACAGGCCGCGGTTCCCACATGGAAGTTTATTGAGTAATCATGAATTGGGAGGGGGGTGGGGGGGGTTAAAATATTTATACCCTCTGCACCCTGGGAGGATTTATGGCTAATTTAGTTTTATGATGATCTGATCGATAATGCAGATGATAAAAACCGGATTGAGGCTTAGGCAAGGTAAATGCAACAAGGCATTTCAGTTTAATGGGCCCACTAAATTTGACAGCGGGGAAAGAGAAACGAGCAGAGGCGTTGGTAGTGTTGTTCTGTTATGCTGGTATGCGTGAACCTGTTTCCCAGTTATTACTAATGAGCCCATAAAATGTCTTTAATTCAGCTAATACGT